>NC_134833.1:67992885-68301039 GCF_004210375.1 Tachypleus tridentatus | reverse complement strand
ATGTATAGAATGCTCTCGATGTATAAGTTACATATGAGACAGGATGACTAAAACAACGGATTCTCTGTTGTAACAAAATACAATTACAAAATTAAAAAAAATAAAATAAACGTTATCTACACTTATTACATTAAAAACAACAATAATAAACATTATCTACACTTATTACATTAAAATCAACAATAATAAACGTTATCTACACTTATTACATTAACAACAACAATAATAAACGTTATCTACACTTATTACATTAAAAAAACAATAATAAACGTTATCTACACTTGTTAAGTTAACAAAACAATAATAAACGTTATGTACACTTGATAAATTAACAAAACAATGATAATAGACGTTATCTACACTTGTATACTAGTAAACAATACAGCAGGACTTGAAAAATATTATAACAACCCTTTAATATCAAAATACAGATGTTACGTTTACATGTTTCATGCTGTTTCTTTCATCTTTTTATAAGCCAAGTTGTTTCACTTTAAACATCTACTTATCAGTCAAATTGTTTTATTTTAACCATCTACTTATTAGCCGAGATGTTTTATTTTAACCATTTACTTATTGGTCTAGTTGTTTCACTTTAACCATCTAGTTACTATCCCAGTTGTTTTAGTTTAGCTATCTAGTTATTAGTCGAGGTTTTTCATTTAACCATCTATTTATTAGCCTAGTTGTTTTATTTTAACCATCTTCTTATTGGTCGAGTTGTTACTATCCCAGTTGATTTAATTTAACCATCTACTTATTAGTTGAATTGTTTCACTTTGACCATTTACTTATTAGTCGAGTTTTTTCATTTAACTATCTATTTATTAGCCTAGTTGTTTCTATTTCAACCATTTACTTATTAGTCGAATTGTTTCACTTTAACCATCTACTTATTTGTCAAGTTGTTTTATTTTAACCATTTACTTATTAGTCCAGTTGTTTCACTTTATCCATCTATTTATTAGCCTAGTTGTTTTATATTAACCATCTTCTTATTGGTCGAGTTGTTTCACTTTAACCATTTACTTATTAGTCAAGGTTTTTCAGTTAACCATCTATTTATTAGCCTACTTGTTTCTATTTCAACCATCCACTTATTAGTCGTGTTGTTTCACTTTAACCATCTACTTATTTGTCAAGTTGTTTTATTTTAACCATTTACTTATTAGTCCAGTTGTTTCACTTTATCCATCTATTTATTAGCCTACTTGTTTCTATTTCAACCATCCACTTATTAGTCGTGTTGTTTCACTTTAACCATCTACTTATTTGTCAAGTTGTTTTATTTTAACCATCTATCTATTAGCCTAGATGTTTCATTTTAACCATCTACTTATTAGTTGAGTTATTTCACTTTAACCATCTAATTATTATCCCAGTTGTTTTATTTTATCCATCAATTTATTAGCCTAGTTGTTATATATTAACCATCTTCTTATTGGTCGAGTTGTTTCACTTTAACCATCTATTTATTAGCCTAGTTTTATTTAAACCATCTTCTTATTAGTCGAGTTGTTTTATTTTAAAAATCCACTTATTAGCCGAGTTGTTTTATTTTAACCATTTACCAATTATTAGTCGAGTGTTTCACTTTGAACATCTACTTATTAGTCAGTTGTTTTATTTCAACCATCTACTTATTAGTCAGTTGTTTTATTTCAACCATCTACTTATTAGTAGAGTTATTTCACTTTAACCATTTACTTATTAGTCGAGGTTTTTCATTTAACCATCTATTTATTAGCCCAGTTGTTTTATTTTAATCATCTTCTTATTGGTCGAGTTGTTACTGTCCAGTTGATTTAATTTAACCATCTACTTATTAGTTGAATTGTTTCACTTTGACCATTTACTTATTAGTCGAGTTTTTTCATTTAATCATCTAGTTATTAGCCTAGTTGTTTCTATTTCAACCATCCACTTATTAGTCGAGTTGTTTCACTTTAACTATTTATTTAGCCTAGTTTTATTTAAACCATCTGCTTATTAGCCGAGTTGTTTTATTTTAACCATCTACCAATTATTAGTCGAGTTTTTCACTTTAACCATCTACTTATTAACTGAGCTATTTTACTTTTATCAACCACGTATTTTAGTTGCCCAACTGTTTTCGAATGTTTGTAAACTGCTACGTCAGATACAATTAGAAGCGTCTTTTGCGCTAATATGAAGATAAAGGCTGGAATAAATAGATACAGATTTGTTTTAATATGCTCTAATTAAAAACTCATTGTTTAATAAAAGATAAAACAATGATAGGTTGGCATTTTAATGAAACACATAGATAAGTTTAAAGCTCTATTAAATAAGTGAGACTCTATTTTACTGATTGTTGGCGTTGTGAGCCTTTAGTAATTTCTCTTACTATTCTGGCCCGACATGGACAGGTGGTTAAGGTACTCGACTCGTAATCCGATTGTTGCTGGTTCGAATTTCTGTCACACCAAACATGTTCGCCCTTTCAGCTGTGGGGGCGTTATAATGTGACGGTCAATCCCACTATTCGTTGGTAAAATTGTAGCTCAAGAGTTGGCGGTGGGTGGTGATGACTAGCTGACTTCCCTCTAGCCTTCCACTGCTAAATTAGGGACGGCTAGCGCAGGTAGCCCTCAAGTAGTTTTGCGCGAAATTCGAAAAACAAAACAAACAAACTTACTATTTTGTCGCATAGAAAATTCTTAGCTATAGGCTTAGAAATTTGTTTTCTGTTGTTGTTTTTTATTTCTAGAAGATTTGTATTCGCTCCAATTTGTCGTGGAATTAGTGCAAAACGGTCGGGATCGTCATTTCTCAGCTATTCTTTAAGGTAAGATTTGATAATTTGTGTCTTTTACCAAAATTTCAGTTTTATTTAAATAGAATGTTATTATATTTAAAAATTTTGTTGACAATATTACTTGTAAAATTAAATTAATAAATGTTTCTGTTTTGTTATTCAAGTCAATACAGAGTGTATTTATTTAAGTTCATGGCTTTGTTTCTTAGTGTACCTTTTGTATTATAATTAAAGACCAATACCCCATCCACCTATGCGGCCCAGCATGGCCAGGTTGGTTAAGGTGTTCGACTCGTAATCCGAGGGTGGCGGGTTCGAATTCCCGTCACACCAAACAGGCTCGCCTTTTCAGCCGTGCGGCGTTATAAAGTGACGGTCAATCACACTATTCGTTGGTAAAAAAGTAGCCCAAGAGTTGGCGGTGGGTGGTAATGACTAGCTGCACTAGTCCTACACTACAAACTTAGGGACAGCTAGCGCATATAGCCTTCGTGCAGGTTTGCGCAAAATTAAAAAAAAACAAACCATGTATGAGTTGAACACTTAATTTTGAATTACTTTCTTTTAGAAGCCCCGCCTCACACGAAGTTGATGAACTTATTCAATCAGACATTGACGCCAAGTTCTATGATGAAGAAAATTCGGACACTGAAATTAATGAGTTGCTTGTAAGTAACACCTACGTTTATGGATTTGTTTAAAATTAGGGACTTCTAATGCAGATATCATTTGTTTAGACCTGCTCGAATATCTTAAAAAATCAGTAGAATATAAACGGAATCTAAATTTTGATAAATAAAGAAAGTTCTCAATAGTAACTGGATTTGAAATTCTTTTACGTAGGACTAGAACAAGTTAATCTATGACGCCTTGGGCATAGTCAAATAATCAAACGAAATGATTTGACCTCCTGAGCACAAAACTGTAATTAGATCTCATATCTGTCTAGAGATGACGAAGCATTGAGCTAAAAGTTTGTGCATGAAAAAAACAACAACAAAACAAATAACAACAAACAAACTCGGAACCATTTTATGAGCGGGCGGTTTGACTCCGATAATCTGCCAAAACAAGCAGTCTCATCAGGTTGCTGTTAAAAGAAATGTGAGACTTTCTGTAGTAGTGTTTTACGGGTTAAGTTCCATTAGGTTGATGTTACAAATATCAGCCATGTCTGTCTCTGTATCACGTGTTTTCCGGATGTATTCATTATTAATGGGCCTCGCATGCCCAAGCGCGTAAGGCGTGCGACTCGTAATCCGAGAGTCGCGGGTTCGCGCCCGCGTCGCGCTAAACATGCTCGCCCTCCCAGCCGTTGGGGCGTATAATATGACAGTCAATCCCACTATTCGTTGGTAAAAGAGTAGCCCAAGAGTTGGCGGTGGGTGGTGATGACTAACTGCCTTCCCTCTAGTCTTACACTGGTAAATTAGGGACGGCTAGCACAGATAGCCCTCGAGTAGCTTTGTGCGAAATTCCAAAACAAACAATCATTATTAATCTAGGCCTATGTTGCTACAGACGGACCTTATAATAAACTGTTGCGCATTTCTAACATCCGTCATCATTTCCACATCTGTTTGTTTCATGAATGACAGACTGACACAAAGAAACATTTCCAGCAAGTTTCGGCTCTGTGTCCCAAATCATGTAATTTTCTTCACATTTTATGTTACGGCACAGTTTTAAACTATATTACCATCAACGTAGTACACACGAAATAACCTATGATAATTCATTTTCTGATGGTTAGTACACCTCTATGGCTATTCCATTTTATTTTGTAATGCGGATGTATTTTAGACTCATTTTTACTTTATATAATCCTATTATGTGTTTATGTATTAAGCTGTGTGAGAACAGAGAGACTTCGATCAGTTCTTAATATGTAGGCCTACTGTTGATCTTCGATTAAAAGACCCTTAAACTTAAATTCCATCAACTATACAGCCTCATTTTTTATATTGTCGATAGCGATATGGACGTGTCTCTTTATGCTGTTTAATTTTTTTGACAAAGGAAATATTAACAAGTGAACTTTTTATATTTTTAGTAAATACACTTTAACAATTTGCTTTCAGACTCAAAGGCTAGACAGAACAAAGCCGAACTTAAAGTTGCCCTATATAAAGCAGCAGCGACACCTGGTAAACAAACGTAAATTATATGACCTTCTTAACAAACTTGGACGAAGATTATACGGGTTATAACCAAGTTCAACAGTACTTAGCTGAAGGAGTTAAAATAATTTAATAAAATACTCAAAAATTAAAAAATAGGGTAAATGTTTTCTTTGTAATTTACTTCTTTGTTGTGAATGTTGTTAATAATTCTATAAATCAAATAAACAAAAAATAATGATATAATTGAATGTTTATGGAATACCAGATCTGCATGTCTAGTAAGAAACAACATAAAATATTAGATATTATACCTTCAGCTGACAAGTCTGTAATATGGATTAACAATAAATGAAATGGCATTGCATGTGTTGCTCTTTCTTTAAGTAGATAATTAGCGTAAAAACTTAATAACACATCCTGATTCTAGGAAAAAGTAGTAAAAGAATTTAACAGATATTTTATTCACTAATATTTCTAAGTTCACACCATTAAAACGAGATATTAATCACACAAATAAAACTCTAAAGTACACTTGCCATAGAATAAATATATATATAAATAAATATTTAATTTTTAATTACAGTTATAAAAAGCTAAATTAGTATTTTTAACGTCTTATGGTGGAAAGACAGCAACATGAAAATTTATATGAAAATTATGAAATTTAAATAAACAATGAGCTATTCTGTATATTATACAGAAAAAAACAAAACATTTAAATAACTTTCCAGTTGGCCTAAAGATTACCAATTTGAATCACTAAATGGCAATAACACAATATTGAGGAGAAACGTAAAATGAAGAAATCCATCATGTTTCATTTAACTTAGACATTTTATCATATCTGTTTACCTCGGTGCTTTTTGATTTCTAGATAAAGGAACTACAATTGAGATAATTAATACTTAACGTTCATAAGGAAATACAGTTTTAAAACTTAATTAACACTAAAGCTCCTAAAGATTTACAGATAATGGAAATGCCAACCAACTGAAACTGTTTTACAAAGATCTGATAATTATTTTGTATGTGATGTAATCAGAAATGTTTAACTTCATACTCGTAACTAACAAGAGACAATAAGTTGAAAACTTTGAAATAACAAACATTTTATTTACAACAGCATTAACATGCAAATACAGCAAATTTGAAACAACCCCAAAACGTGGTAGTTCAGTGTGTAGCTTCTGAAATAATACACTAAAATCGAACAAGGAAATCAATATATGATATGTTGAAAGTTTAATGGTATTGAAGATGCTAAAGTTTAAAAACTAATAATTACATTTTAATTTTTACTTGATTATTTTAGATAAAGTTCTGTACAGAACGAATGAAACAAATTGAGTGAAAGAGAAAATAATAATTGCATGTTAACGTTAACGTGTTTATTGTGAAAATAAGACAAATAAAGTTAGATTACTAAAATTGTGACGTAATACTCTAGGCCTAAGGTTAGTAGCTCCACACGATCGACTGTCCTTCATATCATATTAAGCTGGACGAGAGGAGGGAATACAAATGATTAAAGAGAGGTGTGGAAAAAGAAGTCATAATGTAAACAGTTAGTTTACACTATCTAACAAAACTATTAGCTACAGGTAAAAAAAATAACCATTGATATCTAACCATAAGATGAAATTACTTCAATTAACAAAATATACAACTAACACTAAACATCTATATGAAAGATTAACATACTTTACTTATAAACATAGTGTTAGCGACAACATAACATTGGTTTAATACAACTTGATTAAGTTGTATTTTATACAAATAACCCCAGACCTTTAAACAAGGGAAAAAAATGGCTTTTTATACAAAAGTTGTTGATGTAAATCTACCACTGGTTGAACTTTCTGTACAACAATAACTCATTCTAAAATTGTTGATGTAAACCTACCACTCATTGAACTTTCTGTACAACATTAACTCATTCTAAAAGATGTTGATGTAAACCTACCACTGGTTGAACTTTCTGTACAACATTAACTCATTCTGAAAGTTGTTGATGTAAATCTACCACTGGTTGAACTTTCTGTACAACATTAACTCATTCTGAAAGTTGTTGATGTAAATCTACCACTGGTTGAACTTTCTGTACAACATTAACTCATTCTGAAAGTTGTTGATGTAAATAAGCATGACAGGAACAAAGATTAGAGTAATAAAAAACAACAGCTGTCAAGAATAAGGCTGTATATGTAGCATTAAATGTTAACATTCAAATCTTGATAGTGAGAACACACAAAGGAAATATGCACATGAAAAACCTGAGTTTTCATTTTTTCTCAAGAGATTCTTCTAAGTTATAAATGAAGTATTATATATTTTGTATATCTTATGTTTTGTGATAAACCATCAGTGTACTGATCTTTTGGTGATAGCTTTATATGATTCACTTGCTGGTCTTAAAAGGTTTTGTCATGAACTATCGACGTATTGACATTTTGGTGATAGTTTACTGATATAAACAAATGTTGCTACAAGGTTTTTGTAACTAGGTGACTACTCTCTGCTGGTGAATGTTGGTCAGGTTGACATACATCTGCCCATTGATCACTAGCCACTTGTTGTTTATAAGCTGGTCTGCTGATAATGAGGTGAAGCTGTTCACCAGCTGAAGCAATCATTGGTACTACTGTACAACAGTCAGAGTTACACACCTTCGTATCATTCAGCTAAAAAACAGAAAAGACCTTCAGGATAAGTTTCATAAACATTACAATAAAACAACCTTACCATATACAACTTAACCAACAAAAGATTGCAGCACTGTTTAATATAAATTTGAAACTAAGCTTCATAAAACAACAAAACAATACACAAGTTAACCAACTAAAGATTATCTGTACAAATGTTCGGGCCACCGTTTAATATAGATATGAAACTAAATTTCATAAAACAACATTACAATAAACAACTTAACCAACTAAAAATTGTATGTACAAGTGTTTGGACCACTCACTGTTTAATGTAGATATGAAATTCAGTTTCATAATTCAACATTACCATAAACAACTTAAACAGCTAAAGATGGTATGTACAAGTGCTTTGACCACTGTTTAATATAGATATGAAAATCAGTCTCATAAAACAACTAATGATTGTATGTACAAGTTTGGTCATGCCATAAGACAGGATCAAATGTTCCCAAGTACTATAACTGTTAGTCACATATTATAGCTAATCAAGGAAAAATGATATTGTATTTACTAACACATGATCTTTGTGACATATGTTCTGAAGTTGCTCTTCAGTATGATTAAAAAGCTTCTAACATTGTAGAAACTTGTCAAAATATTTGTGTTTAGATTTTCTTGGTTGTCATGTGATTTTACACTAGAAAATTGTAACCCTAATCCTTTAAGTCTATATTTAGAAATTATTTTATTTTCAAACCTTTACACTGAAAATGTTGTGAGGTACTATCTGTGATAATGTGTTTACCACAGAAATTACCTGTAGTATCCTGTCTAGTGGCTTGATTAAGCCACTGAGATCAGCAGGTCCTCCAGGTCTTACACAGTTCACATATACCCCACCATCAAACAAGCCCTCTGATACACTAAAACCAAAGTCATCATGAACTGCATCCTTAAATAAAGTCACTCTGTGAATTTCGACGGGAACTGAAGTAACAGCCGAGGCTTCGTAGGATGAATGCAAGAAGTTGTCATCCTCTATACATTGCTGGTGTTCTGTGTTTTGACTTACAAAGGAATGAAGTAGTGTATTAGAATGTGAGCACTGCAGAGAACTATTTTCATCTGGAAGATCAGTAAAAAAAAGTCTACCTTGAGTGTCTGTTTCTACGAGCGGAATTTCCGACACAGTCACAGGCTTTGACTTGTACATGTCATCTTCACTTTGGAGCTCGACTGGATCTTTAAAGTCGAAGTGTTGGTTGAGCATGCCAGTTGGGTCACCACCCAAGATGCTTTCTTCAATTTGCCGCAGGAGCTCGGATTGACCACAGGTTTCGAGGTCTTCCAACACTTTAGACCAGTCAGATTTGTTGTCACCTTCTGAAATAAGGGAGTGGCTACTTATGTGACTGTGATCTTCCCAAGCTGATGCTGTGTCCACTTTCAAACTGGGTCTACCATGAGGACCACCATTTCCATTCTTATTTATATCAGCAAACAAACTGTGAGTTGTCAGTGCTTCTGGTACAAAAAACATGTAATTGTTTAATGTTAAACATTTATAATTATAGTGTCTACAACTCATTCCTCTCAAAAACCACTTAACTTATGTTGCTCTACAAAGAAATGTGTTTGAATCGATTTGGATTTAATAATAATGAAATTAAAATTTATTTAAAATTTTAATGTACAGTTCTTTGTCACTGACATACACTAGTGGCTACTTACATAAAATCAATTTACAGAATTATTTAGTTGTATCATGGTAGAAAAAATGTAAACACACAAGAGGTTGTGTTTTGAACACCTGATGAAATAAACTAACTTGAAACTTTTCTGTCACTTTGTGGTGTCTGATTATTCCTCACTCCACTGACAGGCATTTCCAATCCTGAGCTATCCCACAATTCCACAGCACTGTCCACACTGGGAGGTGGACTTTGGAAACTACTTGGGTAACTGTCTGAATCTGGAGGTAGGGCCTGAAGCATGGAACACTTTGCGAAAAAATCGTCAACAGCTTGTAATTATATAGTTTGTAATTATACAGCTTGTAATTATACAGCTTGTAATTACATAGTCTGTAATAATATAGCTTGTAATTATATAGTTTGTAATTATACAGCTTGTAATTATATAGTTTGTAATTATACAGCTTGTAATTATATAGTTTGTAATTATACAGCTTGTAATTATATAGTTTGTAATTATACAGCTTGTAATTATATAGTTTGTAATTATACAGCTTGTAATTATACAGCTTGTAATTACATAGTCTGTAATAATATAGCTTGTAATTATATAGTTTGTAATTATACAGCTTGTAATTATATAGTTTGTAATTACATAGTCTGTAATTATACAGCTTGTAATTACATAGTTTGTAATTATACAGCTTGTAATTATATAGTTTGTAATTATACAGTCTTGTAATTATATAGTTTGTAATTATACAGCTTGTAATTATATAGTTTGTAATTATACAGCTTGTAATTATATAGTTTGTAATTATACAGCTTGTAATTATATAGTTTGTAATTATACAGCTTGTAATTATATAGTTTGAAATTTATACAGTTTGTAATTATACAGCTTGTAATTACATAGTCTGTAATAATATAGCTTGTAATTAAATAGAAACATTTATTCTCTTGTTGTACAAAGATTGTCCATTATGGTTTGTGTTTAATACCAACATTTTCAATAACACATAATTAAAAACTACTCCATTTTATACTTAAATAATATCAAAGTGCCTGAATATTTTTTTACTAGAATAAAAACAAGTTAAAAAACTTTATTTTTAATACAAAGCGATACAATGGGTTATCTGCACTGTGATCACCACAAGTATTAACTCAGATTTTTAGATATAAGCAATCAAGGTCACTGCTCAGCTACCAAGAAAGAAAAACAAAGAAACAATGAAAAACATATCATCAATATTGGTCAATATAAAACATGAATGAAAGATTCATGCTGAAATGGTACAAAACACTTGCCAGCTGAAGTAATCAGAGGCACAAGGAGGACATGTGGATCCATTTGAAATATGTAAATTTTATTCATTTTAATACATTCATGCTTTTAACAATGTTACCATGAGAGCTGTTTCAACAGTGGTCAGAAAATTATTGTGGAAAATGAATTATAAACTGTATTTATTTCAGTTTTTAATATAATTATATCAAATGTTAACTAATGGTTTTTCTCAATCTACTGATGTAATTTTGTCTGAAATAAAAAAAAAGCCAAAATACTGCATTTAATGATAAAATCTGTTGAAATAAAAATATAATTAATGTTTTTTATTTTGTCTCCTAAACTCAAAATCGTTATTAAATATGGAATAACTCAATAATAGTGATCAACAAGGACAGAAACCTACATGGATATGTAGACACAATAAAAATAACATTGGGAAAAGATCAGAAATCACTCTGCTGTATGTTTTAAAAAAAATATCAAACAATGATTATTCCAGTTGACTGACTAATTACATCATATATATAATATAAATACTAAACATATCATGCACATACTTAAATATTTATCTTTTCGATTCAATTCAAGCCAGTGGATAGTGCTACACACAGATGGATATATATGTGACAGTTTTAAAGGTAAAGTGTATACCTTATACAGGTATAACACAGAATATAAACAAACATGAATATTAAGAAATTACAAAAAATAATGAAATAAGAAAGTAAAGAGTCAACTTTTGTTATTGTGGTTTTAGTATATCTTGTAGAAGATCCCTACTTTATTTTAAAATTAAAACTTATGTTTAAATAATTAGTTTATAATCTAACAAGTTTTACCTCTGTTTTCTCTCTCCTTGATAATTGGTCTAAAAAATAAAAAGATTCAGTGAATAAATTTAGGTTTAATAAAACACACAGCATTTTTATAAATTATACAACTTTCTTCTCACTTTTAATGCTTACAAAGTTATTACAGCTACAAATTATGATAAACATATATTTCACAAATCTAAACTTAAACACTCAGATATATTCATTGTGAAAACTTACAATTATCACCAGGTTGCTTGCAGATTTTAAGAGTGACAGCATTTCCTGAGTTTTGCAACATGAAAATTGCATCACTGAGTGGTTTACCTCTTAGACTTTGCCCATTAATTGCTAGGAGACGATCACCAACATGAATAGCACCTGTCCTGTATGAGAAATCCAAGGTAACATATAATAATGAAATGTACAATAAGATAATAAAAAGGAAGAATAGTCCAATAAACTACTCTTTCTTCTTAACTGTATACATCAAGCAGTTTTAACCAAATACATAAAAATTAAATTATTTCCTTGAAAATTTCCATTTTTCTAGTTTCAAAATACAAAATGTGATGATGAATGTTGTATGTAAAAAATAACATACACATATCAAAGTTCTACAGTCCTGACATTAGCCTAGTTCACCTCATGTACACAAAACAACATACACATATCAAAGTTCTACAATCCTGACATTAGCCTAGTTTCACCTTATGTAAGCTTGATACTGATGTTAGATGATAAATTTACAAAACCAATGTTTATGATATTTCATAAAAAACATCAAAATGTAAATTAAGTCAAAAATGAATGTTAAAAGAAAAACTAGAACCAATACATTAAGTTATGTGAAGTGCAATTCATCTGAGTGGAAAATGTCCAGTGGAAGAGCCTTGTATAAAGAAATCTATTTTTATGATTATCAACTGCAATCAGTCCTGACAACAGTATCTGGTAGAAGAGCCTTGAGTCAAGAATATTATATTACTGCATAATATATAAGTATGATGACAATAGCCCTCTTCTCACTGAGTGGGTACATATGAGTTATGATTTAGTTTATTGTACAAATCTCACTCACAAGGAAACTTCCACCATTCCAGTGACTCTCAGATTGTGAATTGAGTGTCTGGCTACCCGTGCTACTACAGATAGCGTAGTGTGATTGGTAGAGGGTAGTCACATGATCAACATGTTCTAAAATGTTACAAGAGTAAACGGTTGAAAAAGACTGGTACAGTGTTAGTGATAACATTTTAAGAATGTTTAGAAGGCAAAGCAAGGTCTAGGTAGCTTTGGGTAAGGAGGATGATATTGTGTGTGTGAACCTTATAGACACTTAGTTGTTAATTTAAATCTAAACTTTACTTTATAATGTCTTAGTTTTTAAAATTTATAATACCATAGTTTTTAGTTTAGACCAAAATTTTATTTTATAATGCCCTAGTTGTTAGTTTAGACTAAAAAATTATTTTACAATGTCCAGGCTGTTAGTTTAGACTAAAACTTTATTTCATAATGACCCAGTTGACTTTTGACAAACATATTAGTTTATAATAATGCTTTAATTCAATCTTTTGTTTTCATATTAAGCTGACCTTAGAGTAAATTACAAATCTGATTTAAGTACTGAACTGACATGTTAAAAACTGATTTCAATAATAAAATGATGTGTTACAAAGCCAAGTTTAACAACAAATTGATGTGTTACAAAGCCAAGTTTAATAACAAATTGATGTGTTACAAAGCCAAGTTTAATAACAAATTGATGTGTTACAAAGCCAAGTTTAATAACGAATTGATGTGTTACAAAGCTTAATACATGTTAGTGACTTTAAAATTGAATCGTTGCATTAAGTTCCGACCTTTCAGCTAAACCACCTTCAGTAAGACCTGAAATAAGAATGGGATCAAATGGGTCTTCTGTTCCAGAAATGGTGATTCCCAGTGGTCCACCATGACGCAAAAGTTCCACAGTGTATATTACTACACCACTTTCTTCTGGATCTTCTAAATATTGTGGATACATAAAAATTAATACAACAATAAGTAAAACATATTACTATTTACTAGAAAACACAAATGCTTGAAACTGTTGTTGCATTCAAATAGTTGTGCTACAAAAATACCTTACTATAGGTAGTGATGTATATTATTCTTTAATTCCATATGAATATTGCTAAACAACAAATGTATGCTGTTGCTAGTGGTAAGGCAAAAAGGATCTTTGTTTATAACTATAGAAATACTGAATATAACTCTAAAAAAAGTTATAATTTCATTGTATAGGTTGCTGGTTAGGTCCCATTTGGAATATTGTGTTCCTTTTTGGCCTCTTTACCTTAGGAAACACATCATATTGTTTGAAAGGGTTACTAGAATGGTGCCTGGGTTGGAGGGTTTGTCATATAAGGAGATACTGAAATCTATCAAACTGTCTTCTCTTGAAAAATGCAGTGTTAGATGGGATCTTGTTGAGGTATTTAACATTGTAAAGGGAATTGATGGTGTTTATGCATTATCTCTTTTCATATTTAAAAGAGAGGACATTAGGACTAGGGGACACAAGTATAAATTTTGGCAGGGTAACAGTCATCTTCACCAACCGCAATTTGGTAATGAATTTATTGTTATGCATTTATTTTAATATTCACATTTGTTTTAGTATAGTTTTTTTTATGCATGTGACATATATTGTTGGATGTGTATTGTGCAAGTTCTGCATGGTCTCTAAACTTGTACAAGATTTTCGAGAGCATGAATTGACAATATCTGTTTTAAGAAAACACTAGCATTTTTTTGAACATTGTTGAAAGTTTGAAAACATGTTTTGATTGGTATATAAAACCAATGTGCCAAGAGAAGAATATTGTTTTTTGTCGGCTACAGTTAGTATACTGTAAGCCTAAAAAGCTATAATTGTGATTAATACTTATTAATTAGAAAACTACATAATTTGGCCAGGAAAATTTATAATTTCAAAGATTACAAACAGTGTGCCATCAGTGAATTAACTTCAAATGTTGATATTTCTACAAAGCCATTAGATATCTTCATGGGGAAAAGTCAGCATGTAAAAGGATGTGAGATTAGCCAAAAAAAGACAGCACTAGCTCAAGAGAGGTGTAACAATACCAACTAAGAATTAATTTGCTTGTTGTGGACCTAGATATTCAATAAAATACCCAGTTCTAGCCCAGATAGAAGACTCAGTATAGTTTGTAGAACTATTGTATATAAACCAATATTTGTTATAAGTATTAGGAGCAACCCTTATTATAAATTTTATTGTTGTTTGTATATTAAGATATATTTGTGTTGAAAAATAAATTGTGTGTATCAATTTTGTTGGCAAATATCATAAAATTTTTACATATTGACATTTAATTAACTTCTAAATTCAAATTCAAATTTCCAGCTAACTGAAATTGTAATATGTAATATACTTAACATAATAAATTGGAGACTTGTCTGAAATAAGTTACATGTAACAAGTTTTACTTCCATAACAGGATGATTGGTCTTTAAAATGGGTTGCCTATGGATGTTGTGAAGGCAGTAAATGTAAAAGCATTTACAAAAAGTTTGATAAGTACATGAATGATAAGTGTTGGTTTTAAATATCTGTTTATTAAGTTAATTTAGTTTAAGATCTGTTATCCCAAAATGTTATGTTAAAATATTCAATAATGTATTCGTTTTCATGATGAAAAATAGAATAAACCACCAATTTGAACTTAAGTAAAAAACTATCATAAGTTTCCATCATCCAGAAAAACTAGTCTGAAAGTGATGTGCATTTTGTTGGTAAATAACATAAGCAGAATACAGGAAAGGACTGCTCCTGTTGTATATAGAATACAGGAAAGGACTGCTCCTGTTGCATATAGAATACAGGAAAGGACTGTTCCTGTTGCATATAGAATACAGGAAAGGACTGTTCCTGTTGCATATAGAATACAGGAAAGGACTGCTCCTGTTGCATATAGAATACAGGAAAGGACTGCTCCTGTTGCATATATAATACAGGAAAGGACTGCTCCTGTTGCATATATAATACAGGAAAGGACTGTTCCTGTTGCATATAGAATATAGAAAAGGACTGCTCCTGTTGTATACAGAATACAGGAAAGAGCTGCTTGTGCTGTATACATAATACAAGAAAGGACTGCTTCCATTCTACATTGTTGTCTATTATTATAGACATTTTTTTAACTTATATACTTCTTTCTATGCTAAAGCTACTAAAATGCACTGATGACTCATTTTACTCTGTTACTATTATGTTCTTATCCAATAAAAAATTTAAATATGAAAATAAAACACATTTACAAAATTAAGATAGTAAAAACAACACACACCTGAATATGTTTCATCTTTTCGAATTCTAAGTTTCACCACATCTTCAGCTGCCATTAGAATTTCTGCTGCATCTTCAATGGTACAGTTATCCATTCGTATAGCATTAATTGCCAATAGCTTGTCTCCTGGTTGGAGAGTACCTGTTCTGTGGGCTATGCTTCCCTTCTTTATGTCAGATATAATCAAGGGGTCTCCCTGTTTACGGTTTCTTTGGGCTGTTACATACATATTTAGTTTATGAGTATATTGCTACATCTAACACTAAAACGTATATTTTAGAGTGAATGTATATTGTTTCATACATATGTGACAACAATTACAAACAACAGGTTATAAATGCTTCTATTGTCTATAACTATAAAAACATTTCTTTGTTTATAGTTAACGACAGAACTGAGTTATTCTGTCCACCAAACATACTGAAACCACGTTTTAGCATCATAAGCCTTCATATTCACTGGTAACAACTAAGTAACACTTACTAAGTATCATTTTTCAAAAATAAATAACTTTTTTATTATTTTATATATATCTTTGAATAAATAGGTATATCAACTATACAGTGAAAAAATATTTGAATAGTTCAAATAAGACATTTTTTATTTCAGTTTATGTTACTACAGTCAGAAATTAAGAAAACATACATTCTGATACTGTAGTCAGAAATCAAAGTAAACATATATTCTGATTATCAACAAAAGAAGGACTGGTCATCTTTACCAGCAATAGTGATGCCTAAACCAGTTCCATGCTTAGGTAATTTTATAGTAAAGGTTCCACTGCTAGGAACAACAGATTCAGCAACATCAAACTCAATATTGAGGATCACACGAGGAAGAGAATACTGAATGAGTGATGTGACTTCTTCAGCTGTCATTCCTAGGGTACTCTGACTGTTAACAGCTAGTATTCTATCACCAGCATGAAGAATTCCACTCCTACAGAAAGAAGTACACAAAACACTAAGTGTTAGTACCAACAGTAACTTATACGAGAGTACCAAAAACAACTTGTGTATGTGTGTGCAAGTACCAACAGTATTACCTTTCTTCTGGTCCTGAAGGTTCAATACTGTTCACTAATAGCCCTTAATAAACTAAAGGATCTTGTTTATATTGACGTACGATAAAGTTCCAACAAAGTAAGTATTAATGTATCACAGAATGGCTGTGATACTTTTACTGATAAGCAGAGAACAACGTTTTCACCTTTCTTGGTCATCTTCAGATTAACAAAACATTGTCCCTTGCTTATCAATAAAAGTATTTCTTGTCATCAAAAATGTAAGTATTACCTTTCTGCCGGTCCTGAATGTTCAATATGGCTCACCAGTGATGGAGAAGACACCAGTTCTGTGGTAAATGTGGACCCTTGAACAGTAAAACCAAATCCTCGGTGGTCTGCTTGTATTGTAACTTGGGTTGTGTCAGTATGAAAGAGGTGACCTGCTGAAGTCACTGCTCTGACATTGTTAGAAGATAAAGATCCTGAACCCACAATGAAAACAAAGAAATATTTTTTGTTATTGTTTGGCAAACTTTCATGTTAGACATCTGAATGAAGAGACTACTAGAAGAGTAACCTTATAAAAATAATCCTGGACAGGAACCATAAAATACAACTTGAAGAGAAGCAAGGATAGTACATGCCATGTACAGAAGATTAGAGAGCATTGAAAATGTTTTTATATGGTTTAGGAACTTTAAAAGGCTTATATCTATAACAAATCCTAAAAAAATTATATACTTTAAATAATGTTATATAAATATGGATTTAGTGTCTTAAGGTAACAATATACATCATAAACACTTGATTAATTTACTGCACATATTCTGAAAATGCTACAGAAGAAATCTTTATTTTCTTAATACAAAAGATTATATTGTACAAACAAGTACATCTTCATAAATTATAAATGCATATGTTACATAGAAATAACAGTGTATAATTGAGGAATCAAGTAAAAATAATTACATGGTTTACATAGACTGTTACATGGAAATACGAGTATTCAACTACAGAATCTAAATATTTTTATGTGGATTAAGTAACAAAGATAGACTTGTTAGCTGTATGGTGAAATGTGATAATACTTGTGTTATGTGGAAACAATAAAGAACTCACACTTAAGGACTAAAGTACTTGATTTCTGAGGTCATAAAATTACATAATAAATATTTAATATACTTATTTACAGGTAATCCTAACTACACACCACAGATACACATTGATGTTATAATAAGCTAACCCTATCACTACAAGTGATGGGTTATACATCATGTCACTGTGTGTGTTGACTTGTACTCAGAAGTTTATTAAACTACTATTTTATGAAGTTATGTCAGTAAGTTTGGTATCAATGTTGGTTTACATTATTCATTTTCTTACTTTAAAAGTAAATATTAAAAACAATTAAACATTCAATTTTGTGTGTCATGTGGTGTATTGAATGTAGAACTGGTTCAAATTAGATGTTTTTGATATCAAAATACAGTGTCTGAACAAGCTAGAATATAAAACAAGAGCTTCCTGTCTCTTTTCTGTTTGCTGAGGTATTGCTCATGTACTGAATTAAACAGAGTGGCTTGTTCACCTCTTTATATTTTTGGAAACAGTCTATAATATACACTTACTTGTGTATATGACATGTGAATAACCAATCAAAAGATCAGAATGTCTCCCTTATAGCCTTCTCAGTCATTTTTTGTGTGTTAGGGCACGATCTCCTCCTTTTGAAGCAAGATTTCAAAGAGGTAGGTTGTGTCTTTAGTCTGCTCAGAATTTCACATTTTTTTAGACTGAAATATAGCTTAGTTACTAAACTTGATATATTATAATGGAATTCTACGGTACTGATATAGTAATTTAACATTTTAGTTATTCAAAGGAATACATAAAACCTAAAAATTATTCCATTTTACATCCTCCATGTAAGAAAGTTCTTAAGGCTTAGGAAACTAGGACAAACAGTAACCGAGTCCAAAGGTTATAAAAAGAAAAGATAATTGTTTGTTTTACTTCTTTATTTACTGTTCTATGTTTTAAAAAATAAGTTTCAATAGTATAATAAATACTATTGTCTTTAAATAGTATAATAATCTATATACATGTATAACGTATAATAATAATATTTGATCATATTTTACAAAATATTAGTTCACTACAGCACAGCTAAGAATGGTCCCCATTGTAAAGACTAAGTGTAAGTTTTATATTATTGGATATGGCAAGATGATTGCATGTTTGCCACATCATCATAACTTCTGTATTGTTATCTCAGCACAACTGGAAGGTCAGTTTAATAAAAATAATAAATATATAATGTTATGAGGTTTAAACTATTTAGAATAAACATTTGTGTTTTTGTGTTATAATCTGTACTCATTCTAGAATGAAAGAAGGCAAAAGTTGCATTTATTTCCTTAATTTTTAAAGCAGTTGCAAAGTCGGTCAAACTGACAGACCCCCATACATTTAGGGTAGAAAAAATGATACAAAATATACAATCTTACTGACAAATAATAGTTTTTTCAATCACGACATGAAAATCACTTTGCACTCAAACTAGTAACAAAACACTTGGTATTTTCACAAACAAACTTTAGTAAAAATTCTTCATTAAAAATCTGCAGTCTTTTCTGAAAAGTTTACCAAATTTAGTGAAGATACATATAGTGCATCAAAAGTTACAGTATAAATACTTAATGTATACAAATGTGTATATAAACTTGTGTAGTTTATATGCCTGTTTCAAGAGGGTCAAGGTAAAAAATTTGGATATTAAAAGTCAGTTGTGAAATTTTGAAAAGACATTAGACCTCATAATTTAAGGGAAACAAAAAACACTAAAAGTTTAGTGGACTTACGTACATAAAACATCTCTACTTGAAGATTAAGTTCAGTCCCACTATTGGGCTAATTAGAAGAAACAGAAACTCCTCAATAATAAGTCTCCTGCTGGTGGTAATGAGCACAGATCTTGATTATTCAAATAATGATTTCATGTTCACTTGAGTAATAATGAGCAAAAATTAATGTATTACTACAGTTAAAATATAACAATAACTTTATTCTTAATAGTACTACTTTTTAAAAATAATTAAGTTTTGCTAATGATCTTAGAATGTGGACTTTATGTATACTTGTAATATACAGTAAAGGAAATAAAAAACAGACAGGTAATTAAAAGTTATAATTTTCCTATACTGTTTTTCCAATTGGTACTTACCTCATCTCAGATAGTAATTCCTGTTTAGTGCTGACACAAAAAAATTATGTGTGCAACAAGCCTTTTATCTCTCCTCAAATGGAATTTACAGATTACAATGTGTCTCCCATGCAAATTACCATGCAATAGCCCTCAACCAATGAGTGCCACACATTCTTGTGACTCTCTCTATTCAGTTTTACCAGATTATCACTTTCAGCTTTGGCAGAATATGGAAGCATGGTTTCAATGGGAAGTTTGAAAGAAAGTAAGTACTTATCAGAAATACATTTTCAATATACAAACATTATCTTTTGATACAGTAACATTCACAGCTAGAATCCTACATTAGATAGGTAGAGAGATCTGTGCAAGGAAAAAGAAAGAACACTCCTTCGATAGTATTTGAAGGACACTTCATAAAATGAGATAGTGAGATTCTATGATGTGATGCAGACCACACTACCTCTGAGCCAAGTATACTTTTTGCCAGTCATAAAAAGATGTCACATATATGAGTGAAAAAACAGAGTAGATCATCCAAGTGGGAGAAAACTATGACTGAATATGAGCCATGTAATATTTATGAAGCTCAATCCAAATCAATCTCAAAAAAGAAACAGCTACCCAAAGCAGAGAATGGGAGATGAATGTATGAGATGTGGTCCAGATGCTCGACAGATGAAGTAACTCCAACTGACAGCAGGGTAGACTTGCAGGGAAAATGAAAGGTGCATGATAGGAGACACCAAAAAGTGAAGATGGGAAGAAAAGACCAAACAAATCACAATCTAAACCCACTGGGTAAGTGAAAAAAAATCACATACAAGGAACAGAAGTAAGGGAGGAAACACAAAAACTGGATTTAGTGGAAGGAAGCATTAAAAATAATACAGCAATCCACATCATGTACTGGATTGAGGAGGTAATCTGGACCCCACTGAAAAGAAATATGGAAGATGGTAAGAAAGAGAACAAAGAGTGTCCTCTTGATGAGTGATAAGCCATCATTGTCAATGAGTCAAAATGACAGAGGATCAGTGAAACTAAAGAAAAAGGATGTGAACTAAAGCATGAGTACCTTCTACTGTTAGAACCACACTCCACTTCTGCTATCAGTACCACACTCTACACCTCTGGAAATGAGCATCAGAGAAGAGGAGGAGGTTGTAGGGGATATGTTGAACTATCAACACATACAGACAAAGAGGAAAGGATGAAAATGAAGAGAAAAACTCAAAGTAAAAGCTCAGACAACTGAAAACATCTTTGAATGCATCTGAGGAAGAGAATGAATGTTCCCAATGGAGAGGGTGTTTAAAAATACACACCTAAAAGAGACTATATGGTATAAAATACTTGTCTTAATGACTGTTATGACAAAGAAGGTTAACATTAATTTTGAATCTTCTATAGACCATAGCTGTTAAAGAAGTTGTGGTCTCTGAGTTGATGACATACAGAGAACAATCTTCTGGACTTTCTTGAAAAACTGAGAGATTCTGTCATTGTATAATGAAAATTTTTAATAGGAAAAACCAACTAGATGAAAGTGTCAGTTTTTAATTTACGTGAAAAAACTGAACAAATTAAACAAAACATCAAGTTTTAATTAGTAGTACCTGTTGGATATACATTTCTTTCAAATCCAATACAATAATCATGATTTTGATCCAAACTACATTGCTTAAATTTAACTGCTTTCTCAGTTCTGACAAATATCAGAGATAAAAATAAAGAACTATTTGTACCACAAGAGAGTAACATATGTTTCTTATCTATTTAATTTATATGTAAATGTTTCAAAATTCCCATTTTTGTAATTGTCAGTACAATTACAGACAAAGAGTCAGTCAAGTAAATGATTTAACTTCCCCTTTCTCAAGCTGTACAAGGACCAGATATACTATCATTGGTCACAGAGAAGATAGCAGCAACTTCACTCATGATGTCCTGAAATAGATAGATGTTTTCTACATCAGCGAGTCATGTAATAGATTGAGGATTCCTTGCTACTTAGACCAGGAGAAACAGACTGGACTAAAGCCACATGGATGAAGTGCATTACTTTATATTATTGTATTTAATGTTCATGTTCACTGACAGGCAGATTTTGTGAAATTGTCACTGAATTGGTGTAAACATAAGATTTAGAGCTCAGTTTTATTGGGATTATTTTGATTTTTAACTTTAAAATTTTTTTTTGATTTCCATTTAGCTTATGAGGGAATGCACTGAACTGATAAGAGAGAATCAAGAAAGGTTTCGTTTCATATAATCTCTCTTACCAGTTCCACATCTACACAACAAACATTCACCCTTGTCTTGTTTGTCTTTGACTGTGTTATAAATAAAGATTTTGTTTCACACAACTTATGTGGACTCTTTCTTTTGATGAATTCAACTGGAGTTCAAAGAGAAGTACACACATACTCTGAAATGTAATACTGATCAGATTGTTTGATTAAAAATGTACCTGTTGGTAGTGTCCAGTGTCCCTGTGGAGGTAGAAAGGAAGAAACAAGTGCATGATTAGTTGAAGACATTGTTGAATGACCCTCACTAGAAGATAAAGTATTATAGCTGGAAGAACTGTATCCATATTGTACTGTGCTTGACAGTGGTATCGGAAGTTGTCCTTAACAGATAAAGAAAACCAGAAAGTATTTACAAATAAATATACTTTTTTATAAAACGAATTATAAAAACTTCACAGACATGATACAATGTAACATCAGTGCTATCACATAAAAGAAAAGCAGCATTCATACCAAACACATTTAAGATACCTCAGCAGTATGAACAAGAAAAGTTCAAATAAATTTTGCACTTTGTTAGATATGCTTCATCTATGTATATAAAATTAAAACTGAAAAATTAGGCTGAAAGAAATAACAAAATAATTACAAATTATAACAGCTAAAAAAATGATAAAAGTATCTTATGATCATATTTCAGTCTTTATACAAAAGTTATTAAAAAACTAAGAAATTTCTTTCTTAGTTAGTGTAATTACAACCTGTTTAACCAAAAAAAAAAACCAACCAGTTTTCAATACCTCTTCGAATATTAACACTAGGAACATTCTTCAGTCCCATTTGGCTGATGGGAAGAATTTCGAGTCTTGTCACTTCTCCAAGTGAGGTTTTCAACAGCTGAGTAGCTTCAGCAGCTGTCATTTGGTCAACTCGTGTATTATCTATTGCCAGGATATGGTCTCCAACATGGAGAGCTCCACACCTATGAAATTGTACAATTTCCTGGTCATAAATATTAATTTTACTAATTACACACATACTAATCTCAAACACTTGCTACTTCACAAAATGAAGCATCACATTTTGGTTACCATGACTTCCCTAACAAATACATTCAAATAATGTTATGTTTCTTTCACTGTAGCTTAACTAATGTTAGATTTCTGCTACTGTGTCATACTTTACAAATACACTTACAACAATGTTATCTTTCTCTCACTGTACCTTACTAATAGTTATGCATCACATTTTGAGGCCCATCTATATATTCAATCAATAAAAACCTTTCAATCAATATTACCTTTCTGCCACTGTAGCTTGTTTAATGCTTTCAATCACCATAACATTTTCAGGTTGCTGAATACGTGTTAAGGATATTCCAAGCTGAGTACCCGGAGTCTTTTCAATCTCCACTAATAGAGGACCAGAGGCATTACGAACAGCATCTAGAGAGACAACACGCATTTCATGAACAATGGTACTCTGAACTATTTGTGAAACTAACAAGAATGAACAATTAGCACTGAAGTAAGCATTAATGAGGAGACAGAAAACACATGTGAGGGTGAGGACATGTTTTATGTACCAGGATAATAATAAAAAGGAAAAATGGGAGAAAGGAGATGAAATAGATGGCAAGGAGGAAGTGGAAGGATGACATAATACAATAAATTGGCTTTAAGATCTTAAACTGCATAAAAATAGCTTAAGACAGATAATACTGGTGGTCTGCTAAAGCCAACTTCTTTAATAGAGGTGGCAAAAATATGAATGATGATGGGTAAAGTGTTAGCAACTGTTTGCTATATCATGTAACAAGACCATGATTAAACCGTGTACATCATAGTTAAATGAACGTGTTTCACTTGTTCAAGTTACTCTAAGTACTATTATAGTTATTAGAATATAGTTAAATATAGTTAAAGTTAACTACTTTATCTTGGTAAAATGAAGATTTGCTTCCCTGTATTTACCCTAACACAAAATGTACCATGAAATAAATTGGCTAATGTATAACTTTTTCTGCCCCTTGAGATGGTAACATGATAGTGTTTTTATTAAATGTTTTGTCATCAGTAAGTACCTCCAAATATGTTAAATTAACACTGTTTCAAACTTGTCTGTGTTTAAGTAGTGCCAGCAAGTTATTACACCAAACATCCTTCACACAAGAACACCACCTGGTTTATACCAAACATCCCTTGCACAAGAACACCACCTGGTTTGTACCAAACATCCTCCACACAAGAACACCACCTGGTTTGTACCAAACATCCTCCACACAAGAACACCACCTGGTTTATACTATAGTAATTTAGGAAATGTATTTAACAAGTTCCAAATTGTTGTGGTGAAAGTTCAACTGTTACCATCAAGTTTAGATATCAGAAATACGAAATAATCTGTGGAATATCCATGTTATCGTAAGGTAAAGTAACTTACCATTACCCTAAGAAACCAAAACTATCTAACTTGTAAGGAGCACTGAAATATATTAAGTAACCGTTAAACACACTGGTAATATAATATCTACTGCTGTATGGTACTTTAACCTCTAGCTTAAACTTACTAAATATTAAATAAGAGATAAGTTTATACCTGTTTCTGTAATTTATATCAGGAAATTTATTAAATTATACAGTAATAAATACACTGGCGAAGTGTAAAAGGACACAAAGCTGTATATGTGATAATTCTGTTTTAAAACTTAGTAATATCACTAAGCAAGTGCAACTTTTGGATGAAGAGATAAAAATACTAGTGATGACAATGGAACCCAACAGATAACCTATGGCAGAGTTCAGCCACAGACATTTTTATGTAGTTTGTCTGTTAACTGTAATATGTGCTACAAGTTTGAGTTATGTGGCAATTGTAAATATTATTGTTTCAACTGCATTTCTAGCCAAGTGCCCCCACTTTACAACTACTTTCTACATTGCTGCACGAGTATCAATTCTAAAAGTGTTACACATCACACACTGTTCTGAAATATTGAGTGCTTTAACAACTGTAGAATATTAAGTGTGGCATGTCACCTTAACTTCATTAGTCCACTGTAATTCTAATTATCAGCTGCACAAACAATAAATGTGGCATAAAACCTGATTAATAAACTCGTGTACAACAGAATGGCAACAGTCAACCATACTGGAGCATTGTGTTTTAATACTGTTTAATTAAAGATATTACTACTGTTACAGATAACTGTATACCATTTCCATGTATAACATTATGTCATTACTTATGTTACGTTAGTTTCTACTAATTATGTTACTCCATTAAAGTTGTTTAATGAACTTTCATTTGTCATGTTGTCAGGGTGGGTTTTATAATGTGTATATATTGATGTCAAGTCTTCAAGGAAAATGAATCTGGTATTTATTTGTTCTGTAAAGAAGTTATATTCTGTTCTTTATTTAATGTTAATTTCATTAGCAGTATTGGTTAGAATACTTATATATTTATTATAATCATATATTTTAATTATAGAAACTATTTCAGACTGTTAGCTCTGTAAATGGATTTAGCAAAACCCTAAGTCTACTTAGCTGGCTGAATTACACAAGAAACTATGACTGAAAATATCACTTACATCAAGGGTGTCAAAATGATGAAATATGTTTATATTATTAGAAGTTAAAACAGAATAGTAAACCAGCTATACTCATTACCAGATTTAACTCTAGTTCTGATGTACATAGATATCTTGATTTAGTTAGGATTTAACATCAATTCATTTGAGAAACACGTAACATACCCATGACAGACACATCATATTCTACAGTTAGAAGGACTTGCTTGTCCATGTGCTTCAGAACTGTCATGGCATCCTGTAATGTGGCTTGTCCTAAATTAATGTTGTTTACAGCCAACAGTCGATCTCCTGCTTTGATTGTTCCATCTCTGTATTACAAAGAGAAAACAAAATTAAAAAAAAACTAAAATGGGTAAACAGTGACACTAGGCATATTATCAAAATTTTTATTAACACACTCGACTTGAACACACTTTTTCCTACACTATGTAAGCATCATACTGGTTATGACACATAACCTTGAAAGTCACAGGGCCTGTATAGCACCAAATATAAAGAAAGATTCCATCAATACTACAATAAGTCTTATTAAATATAGATACAGTTATTTATGTGCTTGATGTTACAAGTCAGTGGTATATTGGGATAAGTCCAACTAATTACAGTTATATATGTACTTTGACGTTACAAGGCAGTGGTATATTGAGATAAGTCCAACTAATTACAGTTATATATGTACTTTGACGTTACAAGGCAGTGGTATATTGAGATAAGTCCAACTAATTACAGTTATATATGTACTTTGACGTTACAAGGCAGTGGTATATTGAGATAAGTCCAACTAATTACAGTTATATATGTACTTTGATGTTACAAGTCAGTGGTATATTGGGATAAGTCCAACTAATTACAGTTATATATGTACTTTGACGTTACAAGGCAGTGGTATATTGAGATAAGTCCAACTAATTACAGTTATATATGTACTTTGATGTTACAAGTCAGTGGTATATTGGGATAAGTCCAACTAATTACAGTTATATATGTACTTTGACGTTACAAGGCAGTGGTATATTGAGATAAGTCCAACTAATTACAATTATATATGTACTTTGATGTTACAAGTCAGTGGTATATTGGGATAAGTCCAACTAATTAAAGATGCAGTTATACTTATGTACTTGATATTATAACTCAGTAGGAAGTTTTTTACATTTAGTACTGTAACAAAAGAGACATACAGTGACTCACTATGAGGACACAACCCTGAACAAATGAAACACACACAACTTAGTCATTCAAAACATAAATCTTCAGAGTTTACTTGATTAATACAAAATGTTTCTAAAAATGTATTTAACTTCCTAGATTTTCCTTTGTACTTGTGTGAGGTATCATTTCTTATCATATTTTTAGTACGTTACTGTCTGTTCTTCAGTTTTATTTTTATTCACTACAAAATTCTAAGTCGTCTGCATATATAGATATAGTATTTATGTACGATAATGTAAGACAAATGTGAAGTTATTAGTTATAAGATATGTCACTTCATAGTCTGGCAGTAAAATAAAAGTTAACTTATAAAGTTAAGTGAGACTTGTATGAGCTGTAAGATATGTTTGTTGATTATTAAACATAATGATATGTTACTGCACATATTTTATGATATGTTTAATATTGGTTCTTTGTATAATATCAAGGATTAGGTTTTCTTTCTTTTTTTCCTAATTAGTTATTATTATTAGGTTGAGTAATTTGATATTTAAAGTTTGCTTTTGTTGAATATTAGAATTTTGTTTATGATATTTTGTTACAAAATCATGGTGTGGGTCTAATCTATCATGCAATTTCTTAGATCTATAAATCTTGCTTTGTACTTGATAGACTTGCTATCTAACTTGGTAGTAACATGACTGTCTGGAATATTATACTGATAACATAACTGATTGTTACATTATAGTTGAAATGTCCAGCAACATGAATAAAGGAGTTTCAGATTGAATATTTCAGGCAACAGAACCTGGAGAATGTTTAAGCTGCAGCTAGTACACCTACACTTCTGCAGAACTACCTACACTATTCTGGATGAATGTAACAGTGTGAATATATTTCAGCAACAACTGTATCTCTGAAGGCTTATGTTGTAGACAAAACACAGAATCACTGAGCAAATACAAAAAAAACAACAATGTTTTATGAAACTAATGTGGTAGTGACACATTCAACCTGAACATTTTGGACTAAATACCTAGGTCTTAAGACCTGTAGAATTTTTCAATAACTATGAACTACTGACCAGAGAGAGGCCGATCTGTCAGTATTAGCCATTTCCACAAAGATTTTGTCTGGTTTCTGGAACTAAGTAATGAAACTAACTATCACTTATTTAGTTACTACAGCTAAGAATTTAAACCAAGTTTAATGGTCTTAAACCTTGGACCTTCCAATCCATGAACTAATAAATTAGCCTTAAAATAAACCTTGGACCTTCCAATAAATGGCCTGACATGCTAGCCAATAAATTTTGACCCTACAATCCACAGTCTGACATGTTAGCCAATAGACCTTGAACCTTCCAGTCAATAGTCTAAAATCTTAGCCAATAAACCTTGAACATTCCAATAAATGATCTCACATTTTAGCCAATTGGCCTTGGGCCTTCCAAACAATGATCTAACATGTTAGCCAATAAGCCACTTTTGACATGAATTTTTATTTAAAAAAATGAATTATTCTAATTAGTATTAAGCATTTTAGTAAATAAAAGAATAAATTAAAACTTCAATATGTTTTACTAAATATCTGGTAAACCATGATATCTTACCTATCTGCAGGACCTCCTGGTCTAACATGAGTGATTGTAACTGGTCGACATTTCAGTTTGTCTGAACATGCACCTCCACGCAGCGTAAATCCAAAACTGCCATCTTCCTTTTCCAGACTAACCTGAATTACCTTTGGACACATACAAACTGACCCTTCGGCAGCTAACAGAAAAGGGAAATAATTTTCTAGTTTTATGCATTATTATTACATATTAGCCACAAATTAACTAAATTCAGTTTCTCAAACATATTACTCATTTATGTTGTTCTTTTTATGAGCCACCTATATAACTAAAAGGAAAGTTGTTTCAGGATAACTCCTACATTCAACTGGCAATATCTCACTATTCTCTTTTCCACAGTTAATAATTATTTTTACTTTAAACTTTTGAGATTCTAGTCTATGTGTGAAAACATAACTTTTCATGATTATACCACAGATATAAATTAACTTCATACTCTTCACATTTAGTATATCTTAGTTTTGCTGTAACACCTCTTCTATTTTTTTATTTTTATTATTACTCACCTATCTCTTAGTAATTACCATGAGACTTCTCTATATTTGAAAACACAGCAAACAGAAGTACTTCATAACTACACAAACAAAGAAAATCTTTAAACCCCACAAACTAGATTGCAAGTCTTTGGCATTTAATACATGCATATTTTCCATTGAAAAATAAAATACTTCGTTGTAAGGTGTTGTTGCTGTTAACTGTAATTAGATAATTGTATTTGTATTATGAGTTGTACTTAGAGAATTGTATTTGTATTATGAGTTGTACTTAGAGAATTGTATTTGTATTATGAGTTGTACTTAGAGAATTGCAAGATTCTGTTATTGTGAACTGTAATTAGAAAATAGTAAGGTGTTGTTATTTTGAACAGTAATTAGAGAATTGTGTTTTTATTATGAGTTGTAATTACAGACTTTTAAGGTGGTGTTACTGTCAGTTGTAATAAGAAATTGTAAGGTGTTGTTTCTGCAATAAGTAATTATAAAATTGTAAAGTGCTGTTGCTGTCAACTGTAATCAGAGAACAGTAAGGTGTTGTTGTGAACTGTAAAGAATTATAAGGTGTTGTTTCTGCAAAAGGTAATTATAGAATTTTAAGGTGTTATTGCTGTCAATTGTAATTAGAGAACTGTAAAGTGTTGCTGTTGTCAACTGTAATTAGAGAATTGTAAGGTGTTGTTAATATGTATTTAGAGAAATGTAATGTGTTGTTATTGTTAACTGTAATTAGAGAATTGTAAAGTGTTGTTATTGTTAACTGTATTTAGATAGTTGTAAGGTGTTCTTATTCTTAACTGTAATTAGAGAGTAGTATGGTATTGTTATTGTGAATGGTAATTAGAGAATTGTAAAGTGTTGTTGTTGTTTTCAACTGTAATTAGAGAATTCTAAGGTGGTGTTGTTGTGAACTGTAATTAGATAATTGTAAGGTGTTGTTATTGTGAACTATAATTAGAGAATTGTAAGGTGTTGTTTCTGCAAACTGTAATTAAAGAATTGTAAGGTGTTGTTATTCTTAACTGTAATTAGAGAATTGTAAGGTGTTGTTATTCTTAACTGTAATTAGAGAACTGTAAGGTGTTGTTATTCTTAACTATAATTAGAGAATTGTAAGGTGTTGTTGTTATGAACTATAATTAGAGAATTGTAAGGTGTTGTTGTTATGAACTATAATTAGAGAATTGTAAGGTGTTGTTATTGTGAATTATAATTAGGGAACTGTAAGGTGTTGTTAAGCAGATTATTTGTGATAATTTCCGATGTAAGGTTTACGTTCGTTGTGCCACAGTTAAATTCTTTAGTTAAGGTTATTTGGTGGAGTGAAAGTTATTCTAGGATTGTAAATATATTCAGTTTTTTTTAATGTTCTTAACAAATATTTTTGGTAGTTACGTTTAGTTGTTCTTAGCTTGAATAATATTCCTCACAACAACCAATTCTCGTCTTATTTGTTTTTATAGAAGATGAAAAAAAAATTAAAGATTGAATCAAGAAGTTAACGATAAATAAATGCAGTTGCTCCTCTGTCTATTCAAAAACTATTTGAAATTCTAATCTAACGTAGGCATTTATTTCTTTTAGAATTAGCGTTACCTGCTACATTTCTTTTACCGATATTTCTTGACTGAAACGTAAAATAAACCACAAGAAAACTTAACCCTTACGTGATGCAGGTATTTCATATTCCACTTCCAACGTGACTTTTTCTCCGGCATTCTTCAATAAATTAACGATTTCCTCGTGTTTCAATCTTGATGTTCGAATACCGTTTACAGAAATGATGTAATCTCCAACCGCCAAACCATCGCTCCTATTCATAAAATGTATCGAAGTAATTTCATGTACATTGTGGTCAAATAAAGTACATGAACACTTTTATTGACTGCTTTCTGTGATCTATCTGATATAATGAAAATTAAAACAATAAACTCCCCCGTACCTGTGGGCAATACTTCCAGGGCGTAAATTCGCCACTTTTGGTCGGGAACCCTTATCAATTCCACCTTGAAGAAGATAAAAGCATGTATTAAGTTATGATAAATATATTAAACATTTGTCGGTGCTCTTTATTTATCTATTCATCGTCACTCTGACGATAAAAATAGTATGTTTATAAAACCAGCTGAGAAACTTACACTACAATCAGAATTCAGCAAATATCTAAAGAGTAATTCAATGTATATTAATTAGTAAAAACAAGTGTATATATCATCACAAACTTGATTTTTCACCTTTACTTTCTTTCCAAATTTTACTTTACGTTATTTCATAGTAAATTGGAGAGAAATGAGCTTCTTTAGCTTAATGATAAAATTACATTTTCAGTCTGAGTTACCAGGTGAAAAACATTCTCTTCACAAAAGAAATAATAATTGATTAACATTGCCTATGACCTAGCAGCCAGGAGTCTGCTATATATATATATATATATAAAAAAAATATATATATATATATATATGTGTGTGTGTTACCACTGTGAAGGTGAACACTTTTAGACTTCTTTCGGAAGAATCAATGAACAATCGCCACTCACTTGGTTTATAGACTTCAACTCCTAGCAGTGGTATTAAATCAAAAATATTGTTGAAATAAACCTGTAAACCTCGTTGTGGAAAGTTTGAAATAAACTCTCATGATTTCTGTACCAGTAAAACGATGTCTCCTGAAAAAAGTAAGTTGTTAGCCTCAAATATGGATCCAAATCTCTGAAGGATCCTTTGAAAGGCTCAAATCTCTCACCAAATCATTAAACTAACCTTGTGTGAAAAGTTGTGGTTCATCAGATGTTTCAGTTGAAAACAATCCCTATCATCATTTCTATTTACATCAGATAAAACTGTATGAAGAGTTTCCAGTGGTGTAGGTACAGGTATATTAGATCATGATCAACAGGTTTTATAGCAGGTTGAAGGTTCACATAAGAAAATTACTTTTTATTTCAAGTGTTGTAACATTTGCATACTACATGAGCAAAAACAGCAGCTGTCTCTGTGGTTTCTAGGCTCATATCAGACCATTACAATTACAAAAGGCAGACTTTTTCTTACCTATAGTCCATTGTCTCTACTCTACGACACAAACGGTGCAAACTTTGTGTGGAGTCCATAATTTATTTTGGTCCCAAATTTTATTGAGAGCCCATGACTGTCTTGGTCCCAAGTTTTATACCAAAAGACATGTAATTCTGTTTTTGATTAATTTTGTAATGTTTGCCTTTATTTATAACAAAGTTTCCACAAATACAACAGAATATGTTTGGGTCACTTACAATAACCTATGTTGCCATAGCGAGGAATAAATAATATTGAAAAAAGAAAAATAATATCAAAGTGCATGCACAAACAAGTACGACAGAGGAATGACATGTCACGCAGCCTGTTATGTTTACATACTAGCGGTGTTTTTCTCGTGGGTTCCAGAAGGACCGTGAAGACTTTCACGTATGATTGGTCTACGTTACTCAATACCCAGTGGTTGTCAATATTTTAAGCATAACAAAATACGACCCAATTTCAATTAAAAATAATTGATTTATATAAAAGTACATAGGGAGTTTTGTAAAAAAAATATATATATATCTGTACATGATGGAGAAAAATGGATATCATTTTCAAATTCAGTGTACAGGAATTACTGTATAATATGTAAAAATTTCAAGACAAACCATCACAGAATTGTGTTATTACTGCAATATCATTCGTAATCTAAGTTTTTTGCTTTCAAACCTATCTATTGAGTTCAGCTTGTCGAATCCAAGCTGTAGGCGATGAGTTAAAGATGCGCGCGATACGACTCTTATCCTGCACAAGGTCATCTTTTAAAGGATAATCTTGAAGATAGGCATGTCACTTAGTATATCTAACCTTTGGGTTTGAAGTGGGAGAGACTGTCCTCTCTTTTTTTAACAACTACAAATTTCTGCATACACAACTACAAACCTCTGTAATAAAACCACAAAGAAACAAATTGCTGTTAATGTATTAAAATTTTTTATCTATTTATAAAAGACTAATTTATGTATTTAACTGTAACATCGCTATAGTTATATTTTACACTGTAGCATGCCTATAGTTATATTTAGCATTAAATAACACTGTTCTACACTCTCAGTCGTTGTTTTATCACAATGGTTTCGAAAGTTCGTTATGTTGTTGTGCTGAAATTGCTTAACATTGTATAGTTCACAATGTGACTTGTTGCTCATGTGTGTTTGCAAGTACGCAGATGAACCTGCAAACGCTGCAGCACGTAGTACAGACTTGACTTATGAAATATAAACTATTTAATTTTGCAAAAAGCTACTCGAGGGCTAGCTGTGCTAGGTGGCCTTAATGTACAGGTCATAGAGTAGGGATAAAACGGCTAGCTAACATCGCCCACTGCCAACTCTTGGGCTATTACACTTCAATGTGAGTAGCCCAAGAGTAATTATGCATTGACACTTGTAATGATGTACTAACACAAGTAAATAAGTACTGGCACATATAATGATGTACTTACACAAGTATTTAACTACTAACACGTGTAATGATGTATTGACACGAGAAGGCCCAGCATGACCAGGTGGTTAAGGCATTCGATTCGTAAACTGAGAGTCGTGGATTCGAATTCCTGTCACACCAAATGTGCTCGCCCTTTCAGGCGTGGGGGCGTTATAATGTCACGGTCGATCCCATTACTCCTTGGTAAAAGAGTAGCCAAAGAGTTGGCAGTGGGAGGTTATGACTAACTGCCTTCCCTCTAGTCTTACACTGCTAAATTAAGGACGAGTATTACAGATAACCCTGTATAGCTTTTCGTGAAATTCAAAACAAACAAAATCAAAACCTAACACATATAATGACGTATTGACACATAAAATATGTATTAACACATGTAATGATGTACTGACACAGGTAATAAGTTTTATTTAAAATTTAATTCTATGGTTGTTTACACTATTATTATTGTTAGCTGTAAATAATAAACTTAGCTCATTGTTAATTTTTACACTAACCATGATTACCTTGATTATAAGTTTATTATAAGAACTTATAATGTGGCTGAGCCTTGGTGAGACGTTAATGGATTGAAACACGGAGTAAAACACAGAAAACGACCATAATATTTTAATTCATGAATAAATATAGGTTTTAGTTTTTGTGTGTTGGTTTAAGATATCATACACTTCTACACAGTTTCTTAAAGATCATCAGCTTTCTTAAACAACCAGTTTCCTTTCAGTTAGCTTACTTTAATCAGAAGTTAAAAACAAATGACCACAACACTAGCACGGGCTTCTAAAGATTTCTTGGTTCAAAGAGCTATCAGTATTTGGTAAATGACGCATGCTTACCGGAAATTATCAACCCCAAGGTACTTCCTTCCTTTTTAACGAGTTCAACAATCGATGTTCCACGTTTCTCCTCTGAAAAATATCAAGACAGAGTCACGTGATATCGTAGAGTAAATCACAACAGCATTAATAACTCTACAAGAAACTAATGGTATTTAAATTATTGGCACTTAAATCACTGGTATTTAAATTAGTGGTATTTGAAACAGTGATATATATTTTAAAGTAGTGATATTTAAATTAGTGGTATTCAAATCAGTGGTATATATTTTAAATTAGTGATATTTAAATCTGTGTTATTTGGTTTGTTTGAATTTCGCGCAAAGCTACTCGAGGGCTATCTGCTTTAGCCGTCCCTAATTTAGCAGCGTAAGACTAGAGGGAAGGCAGCTAGTCATCACCACCTACCGTCAGTTCTTGGGCTACTCTTTTACTAACGAACAGTGGACTTGATCGTCACATTATAACGTCCCTACGGCTGAAAGGGCTAACATGTTTGGTGTCACGGGGATTCGAACCCGCGATCCTCGGATTATAATTATGAGTCGAGTGCCTTAATCACCTGACCATACCAGACCTCTGTGATATTTAAATTATTGGTATTTAAATCAGTGGCATTTAAAGTAGTGGTATATATTTTAAATTAGTGATACTTAAATCAGTGGAAGGTAGGTAAATATTCAATGTTTATTGGCACAAAGCTATCTGTGCCAGACAAGATGTGGTATCGTATAGTTATAGGGCAATTAAGGTAAAAAGTAAAATATGTAAAATTAGGAACTGCCAGGAAGACTGAAGCAAGAAGTACACCCTCACTGACAGTCACCTGAAGTTGGCCTTTCCTGTCCTGGGTTCAGTTCAAAAGAAAAATAAAAACTAAAATGTATAAATTTGAGACTTGCCAGGAAGACTGAAGCATCAAGATCAAATTTGCAGTCAGTCACCTGAAGTTGGCCTTTCCAGTCCTGAGTTCAAATCAAAATAAAAATTGAAAGTGTAAAAGAAATCGTGTTAAAACATTAAAATGTGTAAAAGAAATCATGCTAAAACACTATATAGTCTGATAAAAATCCTTATATTAAGTGTAAAAGACCAATGGCTCTTAAAAATGTAAAAACATGTGTGAGATGAGCAGTATCACCTATAACATGGGTCAAAGTCAAGGGCAAACCTGCCTTACAAATATCTTTAAAATGGTGTCGTCGTTATAGGTTATAACGACGGCATGATAATAAAATGTGGATGGTTGTGATGTGAGTGCTACATAAACCATACCTTGGTGCAGCAGTTCCAGATAAAAGGAAGTGGTGGGTTAAAAAACTGTGACCAATGCGTAGCCTTGCCAAAACAACCTCTTCTCTTTGATCCTTAGAGAAGCCGTAGGGCCAAAGACCAAGAGAAGGTTTGATTTGAAAACGCTTGTTATTGTGTTGCTCATTTCAAGTTGCACGCCATCTGGTGTACAGTCTGGATTTGATAACTGGCCCATAGTCCATGTGTGGAAGGGGTACTGGGATGATAGATCCAGAACAGACAGACTTTGCTGCTCTGTCGGCCAGCTCATTCCCACAAATACCAACATGACCTGGTATCCAAAAGAATTGGACAGAGATAGATGAGAGACAAAGATGGGCCAGTTTGTTTTCGATATTGATGAGAAGAGGGTGGTAACTATCATGGAATGATTCCAGGGCTAATAGACAGCTGAGTGAGTCCGTATATATTGTACAATTTGTATATTGCATTATTTTAATATGTTTTAGGGCAAGAGAGATGGCATACAATTCGGCAGTGAAAACAGAAACTGTAGGGGGGAGTCTGTGTGCCACAATCGAACAATCACAAACCATGGCAGAGCCCACTGAGTCACCCGATTTGGAACCATCTGTGTACATAGGAATGGATGGATCATATGAAAGATGTTCAGCAAAGAAAGAGCGATATTTCCAATCGGGTGTATCTGCTTTCCTCAGATGACTCAAAGATAGGTTACAATTGGGGACAGTAATTTGCCATGGTGGAATAGGCTGGTTTGAAGAAACTGCAATGTTATTGAAGGATAAATCCACTTCTTCTAATTGTGCCTGGAAACGGAGACTAAAAGGAACAATGGCAGATTTTCTGTCATTAAAAAGTGTGGTCCAATGTAGTTGGAAAACACAATTCCAGATAAGATGCTGTGGTAAGGATCGAAGTTTAGAAGCATATATTAGAGACAATTGCAAACGGCGAATATATAGAGGTGGTTCATGAGATTCTACATACAGACTGCAAAGCCGAAGCCCCTGGTGATGGACAGGATCCAACATTTTCAGTGCTGAGGTTCTGAAAGAACCATAAACCACAGACCCGTAGTCAAGTTTGGATTGGAGGAGGGCACGATAAATTTTGAGCATGAAGTATCGATCTGCTCCCCAAGATGTAGAAGAGAGGACACGGAGAATGTTCAATGCTTTTAGACATTTGATACGAAGTTGCTTGATGTGCAACTAAGAACTATGCTTCAGAGGCAACAGGAAGTACAACATCATCAAGACGGAGTTCTGGATCTGGGTGGAATTCCCGTTTGAGGCAGAAATGTATACAAATGGTTTTAGAGAGTGAAAGTTTAAAACCATTTGCCGTGGTCCACTTCAGTATCTGATTGATTGCAGCTTGTAGCTGCCGTTAAATAAACCTCATGTTTGATGACTGACATGAGATGTGAAAGTCATCAACAAAAAGACCGTTTGCAAAAGTGTAACACTCAGAATACAGCCCTGAGGCACTCCAAGTTCCTGTGGGAAAAAATGAGAAAGTGTTTTGCCCACACAGACTTGGAATCGGTGCTTCATTAAGAACTGCTGGATGAAAAGTGGTAAGTTGCCATGTAATCCATATGAGTGAAGGTCTCGTAAGATGCCATATTTCCATGTTGCATCGTAAGCTTTTTCTAAATCGAAAAAAAAAAACAGTAACAAGATATTGTCGCCTTAAAAAGGTTTCTCTGATTGATGTTTCAAGGCGAATTAAGTGGTCGGAACCCACACTGAGTAGGTGAGAGGAGATTGTTTGATTCAAGAAACCAAACGAGGCGAGCATTGATTATCGTATCTAAGATTTTACTGAGACAACTTGTCAAAGCAATGGGACGATAATTCGAAGGAATCGTTGGATCCTTCCCAGTTTTCTGAATACGGAGTAGGATAGCTTGTCGCCAAGAATCTGGATAGACATTTTCCTGCCATATCCGATTAAAGACAGCTACGAGAATAGTAAGAGAGTTCTGGGAAAGGTGGCGTAACATCTCATAACGTATATTATCATATATTCATCAATGCGTGGTCGTTTTCCAGTAACCGGTTTTTCTCGATGGTTTCAAGTTATTTTTTGTTTTAGGAGTAGCCATAATAAATAGAAAATTTTTCGGTGCCCACTGACCCCACCCACCATGGAGCTTTACAAGGGGACGAACTCTAGTGCCTTAAGGGCGCTGCAGCGACGCCAGGGTTTCGTGAGCACTATACCTGAACACCAGTGTCAGACACAATGTCCACAACACCCGTTGTAGACGTCCTATGCTGATATTCAGTTGACCCTGGCCCAAATGGACTAGCCGATTGATTCTGGGGGGACCACCCCAAGACCGCCCGTTTACAGGAATTCAAGTGGTGTGTTGGAGTTGGACCCCTCAACCACCAGGATTCTCTCCTCCCCTTCACGGGTTACCACGCACGGCAAACACGCAGGTGGATGTTTAGATCCCAGAGGAGGTAAACTGTAAGAATAGAACCTTCTCTGGAAGGTCCCCTCGCCACGTACAGGAATCCACATCGAGGGGTAAACCAATGGTATATATATTTTAAATCAGTGGTATTTCGAGACTGACGATAGAAGATAGAGCAATCAATACATGTATTAGTGTTAAATTATTTACTTTGAATATCACTAAGCCGTCTTAGTTTTTAAATGAATACTCAGTCTTTCAGCGCACGTATCTAAGCCTACAGAACTACTACTGGTTTTGTATTAGCAGTATATTATCTACGTAAGATATCTTTATTGAAAACGGCTTTCGTAAGACTATAAGATATCAACTGCTGTTTCTACTGAATTTGAATATTTTTTAAAATATGATAAATTAATTCTAATACTTACTGCTAGGATATTCTGTGTGTTATATACGAATTTAATGCTTTGTTCTTTTTGAGATTAAGTGTTGAAACAGATAAGATTTGGATCTAATCGACATTATCAAAATAAGTCAGGGTTAAAGTCAAGCGATTCCCAGGATCGCTGTATGTTCCGACCCATACTTGATTGGTTAGCTAACTCAAATGGAATAAAACCGGACAGTACAGAATGTTAGGAGAACCATAGAAAGATAACCACACGATCACTTCTGTTAACACTAAAACAATCCAGAACTGATTGTGGTAAACGTCTTTACTGTACGAGCGGTCATGATTTAAAACGATTATAAACAGGTTTTTTAAACTTACACTTGCTTGAGATGCAAACATTTAAATAATGTTACTCTGAAATAAGAAAATACCATGGACTACAACACCATGATTTCACAGAAACAACAGTATAGTATGTGAACTAATACAACACGACTTCATAGAAACACAACACTAATATAACACGACTTAAACAAAACAGTACACTATGTGTACTAATACAACAGAAATTGACTTTTTAGGACTTGTTTCTTTTTTCTTCAGTTTTCGATGGATTTCTTGTATCTTTTATATTCTATATTGATATATAAGTAAACAGACTTATAAAGATCGACGAATATTCAAGTATTATGTGAGTGACGCACGTTTTGTTTTAACACCCGATCAAAGAGTAACTAATCTGTGAAACATTATAGAAACGAGAATAGAGACCAACTGCAAAGATATGACAAACATATCTTGCCCCAAAATTCGTTTCAATGGTTTATCTTTTCACGATACTATATCTCTGAATATCACATATATGTCAACGTCTTTACAAGAATAGACGCTTAACTATTAGTCCAAACCTTTACTTACCGCTGATAAAACTGAGACGTTTGTCCAGAGCTCCAGCCGGATCGTGTGGTGCGAGATGTTTCCGGAACTGAATTCCATCCTCACCTTGAACGAAAGAAATAAAAACGTATGTGATCATATATATTTTAAATTACCTATCTTAACACTTACTTTGCAGGTAGTACAAACTGTAAACGTGGCATATATGTATTTGTTTTATTACTGAAACAATGAGTACATATGGCACACTTTTGTAACAATGTATCAGATAGGCTTAATTGATGCATGATTCAAGGATTAGAAGCCATCAGCGTAAGTCAAGCGAGTTTTGATCAAGGGAGTATTTTAAAGTCATATTTCTGGCTATGTTAGTTTGACCAAAGGAATGTTTTAAAGCGATATATCTGGGTTTGTTAGTTTGATCATGGAAGTGTTTTAAAGAGATATTTCTGGATGTTTCAGTTTAGTTAAAAGCATATTTTAACAGAGTGTGTACATTAAATGAAACATTCTAATTAACCTAAGAGTTTTTGCTCAAATACTATTTTTTAAAGACATGAAATGGGAGAGGTAAATTACATTACATATAACAGCAAAGTTTATTATGAATACAGCCTACAGTTTCACTTATAATGAACAGTGTGTAAACACTTTCACACGGAAATCGATCAAACACCGTGCTTTCTTTGCATCTTTGCTACAGTAGAAGAGCAATCCCTTGATGTTGGCAGCACGCCGACGGAGGAGATAAAAATAGTCAATCATATACACGACAGATTTCACGTTATCCGCTACATCAACTTGGTCGACCTTACCAACGTAAAATCAGTACTCCCTCTGTCGATTCAGGTAACATGGATTTTTAAATAATCAAGACCTGCATCATGATATTTCGGAGTTATAAAACATTAGTGTTTAGTCTCAGGTTTACGATGGTTTCGTACATAGACAAACATCACACAGCCAAAGACTGGCAAACACTTAACAAACAGTAGTAAAATCAAAGTGGGACTTTTTACTTTTATTTTTGGCGACGATTTCGACAACCTCTCGTCTTAAGGCTTATAAATAAATATATCTAAGAATTTCCAAACCAAAACTATGTTTGGTATGACGCCCATTACTGCTTTGCTTGGACGTCAGACATGACTTCTAACAATAATAAAATATAAATATAGACATCAATTCTAAATACAAAATCTCAAGTTTTACCTACTGTCGAAACTTTAGGATGATTAAGTTTATATGTGTTCTTTACCAAACTGTAGATCTTGTAGGTTTATGTGTATTGTTTACCAAACTGTAGGTCTTGCAGGTTTATATGTCTTGCTTACCAAACTATAACTTGTAAATTTCTACATGTTGTTTACCAAGCTGTAGGGCTTGTAGGTTTCTATGTATTGTTTACCAAACTGTAGGTCTTGTAGGTTTATGCGTGTTGTTTACCAAACTGTAGATCTTGTAGGTTTCTGTGTGTTGTTTACCACACTGTAGATCTTCAAGGTTTATGTGTGTTGTTTACTAAACTGTAGGCCTTCTATGTTTATATGTGTTGTTTACCAACCTGTAGGGCTTGCAGATTTATATGTGTTGTTTATCAAACTGTAGGTCTTGTAGGTTTATATCTGCTGTTTACAAAACTATAAGTCTTGTAGATTACTATATGTTGTTTACCAAGCTGTCAAACTTGTACATTTATGTGTATTGTTTACCAAACTATAAGTCTTGTAGGTTTATATGTGTCGTTTACTAAACTGTAGGCCTTCTATGTTTATATGTGTTGTTTACCAAACTGTAGGTCTTGTAGGTTTATGCGTGTTGTTTACCAAACTGTAGATCTTGTAGGTTTCTGTGTGTTGTTTACCACACTGTAGATCTTCAAGGTTTATGTGTGTTGTTTACTAAACTGTAGGCCTTCTATGTTTATATGTGTTGTTTACCAACCTGTAGGGCTTGCAGATTTATATGTATTGTTTACCAAACTATAATTTGTATATTTCTAAATCAAACTTGTAAGTTTATATGTATTGTTTACCAAACTATAACTTGTAGATTTCTACATGTTGTTTACTAAGCTGTAGGTCTTGTAGGTTTATATCTGCTGTTTACAAAACTATAAGTCTTGTAGATTACTATATGTTGTTTACCAAGCTGTCAAACTTGTACATTTATGTGTATTGTTTACCAAACTATAAGTCTTGTAGGTTTATATGTGTCGTTTACTAAACTGTAGGCCTTCTATGTTTATATGTGTTGTTTACCAACCTGTAGGGCTTGCAGATTTATATGTGTTGTTTACCAAACTGAAGGTCTTGTAAGTTTATATGTATTGTTTACCAAACTATAACTTGTATATTTCTAAATCTTGTTTACCAAGCTGCAGGGCTTGTAAGTTTATATGTATTGTTTACCAAACTATAACTTGTAGATTTCTACATGTTGTTTACTAAGCTGTAGGGCTTGTAGGTTTCTATGTATTGTTTACCAAACTGTAGGTATTGTAGATTTGTGTGTGTTGTTTACCAGACTGTAGGTCTTGTAGATTTATTACGTGTTATTTACCAAACTGTAGGTCTTCAAGGTTTATGTGTGTTGTTTACCAAACTGTAGGTCTTGTAGGTTTATGCATGTTGTTTACCAAACTGTAGATCTTGTAGGTTTATGCATGTTGTTTACCAAACTGTAGGACTTGTAGGTTTATGTGTGTTGTTTACCAAACTGTAGGGCTTGTAAGGTTATGCATGTTGTTTACCAAACTGTAGGGCTTGTAGGTTTATGCATGTTGTTTACCAAACTGTAGGGCTTGTAAGGTTATGCACGTTGTTTACCAAACTGTAGGGCTTGTAGGTTTATATCTGCTATTTACAAAACTACAAGTCTTGTATATTACTATATGTTGTTTACCAAGCTGTCAAGCTTGTACATTTATGTGTATTGTTTACCAAACTATAAGTCTTGTAGGTTTATATGTGTTGTTTACCAACCTGTAAGGCTTGCAGGTTTATACGTGTTGTTTACCACACTGTTGGGGATTTAGTTTGTGTTTTTCTGTTAAAAGGTACATTATGTGCTGAATTTAATCTTTAGATTATAGTTCGAGTTGATTAACATAAAATTCAAATATTAAATGGATAACTGTACATAATACTGTGAATCATTATGTAGTGCAGTACACTGTAATACAGGATACTGTAATGTATAAACACTTACAATGTCAATCAGCAGATAGTCCCATGTGGTTTTGCTGTAAGAAAACACACACATACACATAACATCAAAAGAAACACAGCTAAACAGTTGTAAAAGTTACAGATACACTTCTTTAAGGAGTACGATATTATGTTCTCATTTGAAACAATTAAATAAAACGTGTATAAGTCAAAATTTTGGACTGCAGGATTATTAATGGACGGTTTCAACTATCATAAATATACTGATTAACCAATCAGGTTCAAGAAAATAAGTAGCCTTTCGTCCACGCCAATTGTGGCACTCAACAACGAAAGTGACTACTCTCAGTGAAGGATGGCTGGTCTTATTGTGTCATTGTAACGTCTGTAACACACACCTGAAAACCACTTCAACCAGGCCCAGTAGAAACTGGACTACTTAATAGCAAACCTGTGGCTTCCTGCCAAGTCTGCAGATTCATCAATCCTATTTACTACACCACTCAATCCTTTCGACAGTTGATAATAAGCCAGTTTTAAACCGAAACATCATCATGCATGAACTCACACAAACATCGTGAAGGACGAAATTTCAGAAAAGCTTGATCCAAGATAAACTGACCTTCACAAATAAACACTTGTATTTAACAATGTGATACTAGCTTCCATCTTTAGACACTGTGATTTTATTGCTGCATAGGTAACAGAAGGAACGAAAACAAATCTGACATTTACTTAAATTTAGTATTTTGCTCTACAAAAGTTTTACGCTGATTTTTCCAAGCCCATTCCCTTGGCTGTTGTTTCATTAGATAGTAGATAGGGACAGTGGGAATCTCGATAATCCATTCATGCGCGTCACTAATTAGATGACGAGGCATTTGGCACCTTAAGAGAGTCATAGTTACTCCCGCCGTTTACAAATACAAACTTCTTCTAATTAGACCAGCTTCTAGTTTCTTAAATATATACTATATTCCACTCTACAAGGGAGTTCACACCAGATATAAAGAACGTTTAATTAGGGACTTGAGAAGACGAGTCCCGTCAGTCCTAATATTCACAACAAGCTATATAACTCAGACTTGTCACCAAGTTCCTGATGAAACTGGTTCACTGCCAAATGAGACCCCTCAGTCCTAATACAGTAAATTGATAAGTTCGTCCTTGACACAGTAATATATATTAGATATTTCACAATATACGTTGAATTACACAAATCCACAACTTCGCTTTAAACCTTACGTTAAAGGCTAAGGAAAATTGTCTTATAATCTGGACATCAACAGGAACGTTGCCCCATAAGATAGAAAGAGACTGTTTCTTCACACCCACGATAAGCGTTTGTTTTACTCATTCGACGTGCACACGCTGAGCTATGAGATTGCAGTCTGCCCCTACACTATTCGCTGAAGCGTGAGGGTTATTACGACGTTCAGACACACCCAAGTTCTGTTCTACAAAGTACTGTACGTAAACCACAGCACCACGAGAGGGCAAATTAAAACGTAATAACTGGCACATGTTACGTTAATTGAAAAGTAACATGAATAAATTTATTTGAATCATCAGAAAGAGAAGTAAACACACAACTTGTTCGTGCTCAAGTATCACAACAACTCTGCCAGCCATCAAGTCGTAGGTTTAAACTACAAACTAAACACAGTACTTGGAGAACGATTTACTGCTTCTCTAAACTAACGAACTATTCAAACACAAGTAGGACAAATCATGTCACAAGTTTTACTGATAATATATAGTGTAGTTGGACAATTTAACTACACTATGACAAATGATGTCAGAAGTTTTATTGATAACATATAGTATAGTTGTACAATTTTTGTTAACTATAGTAGGAGAAATCATGTAAGAAGTTTTACTGGTAAGCCATAGCGTAGTTAGACGATTTTTATTAACTATAGTAAAGCAAATCATGTCAGAAGTTTCACTTATAACATGTAGTGTAGTTGGACAATTTATGTACACTGCGACAAATCATATCAGAATTTTACTGATAGCATATAGTGTAGTTGAACAAAATAACTGTACTATGACGAATCATGTCAGAAGTTTATTGATAGCATATAGTGTATTTGGATGATTTTTGTTAACTATAGTAAAACAAATCATGTCGAAAGTTTTACTGCTAACATATAGTGTAGTTGACGATTCTATTTAACTATAGCAGGACAAATCATGTCAGAATTTTTACTCATAACATGCAGTGCACTTGGACAATTTAGCTACACTACCACAAATCGTATCTGAAGTTTTACTCATAACGTATAGTGCAGTTGGACAATTTAACTACACTACGACAAATCCATGACAGAAGTTTTACTGATAACATAATGTGTACTTGGACGATTTTTATTAACAATAGTGGAACAAATGGTGTCAGAAGTTTCACTAATAACATATGCTCTATTTGGACGATTTTTGTTAACTATAATAGTACAAATCATGTCAGAAGTTCTACTGATACCTTGTAGCGTAGTTGGGCGATTTTTCTTAACAACAGTAGGACAAATCATTTCAGAACTTTTACTCATAACATATATTGCAATTGGACAATTTAAGTACACTACGACAAATCATATTAGAAGTTTTACTGATAACATATAGTGTATTTATATAATTTAACTACACTACGACAAATTATGTCAGAAGATTTCTGTTAACATATAGTGTAGTTAAACAATTTAACAGCACTACGAGGACTCATGTCAGAAGTTTTACTGATAACATATAGTGTAGTTTAACAAAACAACTCTACTGCGACAAATCATATCAGTAGTTTTACTAATAACATATATAGTAGTTGGACAAAATAACAGTACTACGAAATATAATGTCAGAAGTTTTACTCATAGGATATAGTGTAGTTGGACGATTTTTGTTAACTACAGTAGGACATATTATGTAAGAAGTCTTGTTGATAACATATAGTGTAGTTGGACAACTTAGCTACACTAGGACAAATCATGTCAGAAGTTTTACAGATAACATATAGTGTAGTTAGAGAATTTAACAATACCACGAAAATCATGTCAGAAGTTTTACTGATAACATATAATGCAGTTAGAGAATTTAACTACACCACGAAAATCATATCAGATCTTTTACTAATAACTTATAGTGTAGTTGGTCAAAATAACTGTACTACAAACAATCATGTCAGAAGTTTTACTGACAGGATATAGTGTAGTTGGACAAAATAACTGTACTGTGAAAAATCATGTCAGACGTTTTACTGATAGGATATAGTGTAGTTGGACGATATTTATTAACTATAGTAGAACAAATCATGTAAGAAGTTTTACAGTGTAGTTGGACGAGTTTTATTCACTATACTAGGACAAATGATGCAAGAAGTTTTGCTAATAACATATAGTGTAGTTGGACAATTTAGCTACACTAGGACAAATATCAGAAGTTTTACTGATAACATATAGTGTAGATGAACAATTTTTGTTAACTACAGAAGGACAAATCACAAAAGAAGTTTTGCTGATAACATATAGTGTAGTTGAACAAAATAAATGTACTACAAAAAATCATGTCAGAAGTTTTACTGATAGGATATAGTGTAGTTGGACGATTTTTGTTAACTATAGTAGGACAAATCATGTCAGAAGTTTTTCTAATGACATATAGTGTATTGTTTGTTTGTTTTGAATTTCGCGCAAAGCTATTCGAGGGCTATCTGCGCTAGCCGTCCCTAATTTAGCAGTGTAACACTAGAGGGAAGGTAGCTAGTTATCACCACCCACTGTTAACTCTTTTACCAACAAACAGTGGGATAGATTATACCATTATAACGCCCACACGGCTGAGAGGACGAACACGTTTAGTGTGACGGGGATTCGAACCCGCGACCCTCAGATTACGAGTCGAACGCCTTAACCCACCTGGTCATGCCGGGCCTTCTTAACTTTCAGATAACCATTAACAATCACTTAATACTTGATGACGAGACACCTGAAGATGTCCTGGTAGGTCGAAACTTTATCCTCTCCTTATCAGTAAGTGTTATTACCCATACCAGCCGTTCTGAAATACAATCCCTTAATATTTTATACCAACGGCAAGTTTACAGAACTGGTATTTAAATGAAACGATGCACATAATTGAAGCAATAGACAAACCGTCCAAGAAACATACCCACACCATAATCGAACAACTCACAAATCAATTATACTTTAGCGCAATCCGCCTTCTTATATAAATATTTACGTCAAGTATTTCACCTAGAATAGTGTCTCCCTCTTTAAATAAAATCCTCCTCAAATCTGACTTTACAATATTGACATCAAATCTCCCAGTTATATTAAAACTTCTACACCAACTTGTGTTCTGTATACGATGAGTGAAGAATATACGAACAAAAACCAGGTAAACTATACTTTTAAGAACACATGAGCATAAACATAGGATATTGTGTTATATATAAACCGCACTACATCTGCCACATCCAGTACCGATGAGATCTTTCCTCTAAAACCATGTTTCATCATGCTGGCTGGGATACGACAGATATAGTACTAATTTAGCCATTGGTATATTTTAATGCAGGAAAAGCATTTGGAATGACTCATGCACGAGTAATGAGGCGTTATAGGAGGTAATAAAAACATAGAGTGTGTCAGTCTGTTTACGAAAATAAGCGCTCGAACCCTCCTTTTCACAGTATACATATCCTCTTATTAGGTTATTCATATCTATTCCATTACTTAGCACATCGGGTTAGCCCTGTTTTAGACTTCAGGATTTCGAAACTTGCAAACCAGATTCTAATTCGTTGAAAAATATTCCCCGAACCTTTTCCGTATATTATTTTTATCCTAAATGAATAAATTAAGAGGAAAGTGTGTTTTAAACACACAAAACGCAGTTTAGAAAGTTTTTATTACAAGTTTTAGGCCTATTGTTCTTTAACGTTTCGAAAGCTAACGGCTTTTATTTTGTTTCTAAATTTCGCGCAAAGGTAGTGCTCAACACTATCAAGTGTTGGGTTACTATTTACCAACGAATAGCCGTGGAATTAAATAAAACGTTATAACGCCTAGTACCCTAACCATTGAAACAAACCAGAATATAGACTTTTAAATAATAATGAAGAAAATATGAAAGGCTTGAGGAATGTTAAAGAACAAAATTTTGTGGTATAAAAATGTACGATACATTAAAGTGGAAAATGCATATTGTACGTACAAAACTTTTGAATGTATATATGAGTGTAATAAATGACATAAATAATAACAGTTAATACTGAGAGTTTGAAAGCTTTATGTATCCAAATTTTATATATATTAACCTTTCTTGGAGAGGTTCTGAAAATTATTCAAATTCGCTGAGCTATTTACGAAAACGAACTGTGAAAGTAATTTGAGTTTAAATTATCAAGATGCTGTTTATTATATGATTCACAAAATCAGAATATAATTTTTATAAGTAGGTACTTGGTGGATAAATCAAGTAAATTATAAAATAATAATCAATACACCAAGATTACAACATTTATCCAAATCATTATTTTACAAAATCATTAGGTACATTTGTCTCTACGTAGGAGTTGAAATACACAACTATTTGAAATAACTGAAAAAATCTCATCAAAAACTTCACGTTACAAAATTATTTATATATACTGTGTTTGATTTACACCGTAAATATTATAATTTTTAGCCTAAAGTTTTATAAAGCAGATATCATTTTTCACGGTTCATTGTCACTTAATTTCATTTAAATATATATTTATATTTATTTAATTTTAAGTAATGGCAGATATACAGCATGTTTTTACTATTGTTTGTTTCTACGTGCTTGATTGTTTTTTTTGTATTCTAATCTGATCGAACAGCGTGAATTTACATCACTTTTACAATGTCAATAAGCGGTAAGTCTTCGAATTTACAACGCTAAAATCAGGGGTTCGATTCACCTCGGTGGACTCAGCAGATATCCCGATGTGGCTTTGCTATAAGAAAATACATACACAAACGCACACAAGTGAATTCACTAACCAGTAAGCCACGCCCAGTCCACTCTGAGAAAAAGTTGTGTTGATCAAACAATTAAAAAAATACGTAATTAAATACTTATTAGTCTTACATAAGGCCTACATATTTAAATGTATCAACACAAATCAGGAAAACCGTGGGTTTTGGTCGTAGTTTTGTTCTACTCAGGTATGATATATATATCAAGTTCTGGTAAGTAAAACTTATCCTAATGTCTAATTTTTCACTTTTAACATCAATAATAATAAAATAGCCCATCAATTTACTCTCTAACCATGGATCTTACAGACTGCGCCAGTGTGGTAACATTAATTGAATAGTTTACGTAACCTTTTTTAATACTACACTTACCTTCACGCGCAGCACTGCTACAGAACACACAAAACTGTGGTTTACAGGGCTTTAAACAAAACGTTAGGTATTTCCATACCATGCTTACATCAAGCGTAAATACTAAACTGGAAAGACTAGCTAAAATTCCTTGCGCATAAGCAAACAAACAACAAATAAAACATCACGTATAGGCTTCGATCTGTTGATATATCCAGACGTAGCGGTAAAGTGTCTCAACTAGGAGCGTTCATTGACGGGAAGTTTTATGTAATCGATATTTCAGGTCCTAATAAGCACATAAGAGCGCACTTTACTGCACTTTTAAAATTAACAATTATTTCTCAAACCGTGTTCTAAAAAACACAAAGAATCATCTACAAAGAAAAAATCAAAATTTTCCGAACCTTCCGTTATGCACTTATTGTTCTCAGGTGTCGAGGATAAAGACCTCCTAGCTACTTACTGGTGGCGTTTTGCTGGGCGGAACGTGGCCTCCAACGTTGAGTTTGAGGGTACCGTTCTTTCGAAACTAGCCTACAACAATACAAGCTTTTACTGGAGGAGGGGGGATAAGAAAGAAAAAGTTATTCGCCTACCAGCCCAAAACTTTTTTTCTTTTTTTAACCTAAACTTCTTTCTAAAAATGGTACAATGTTAGGCACTAACTCCGTGAACCATCGTGTGTAAATGTTACGTTTAAATCGTTATAATACATTAATATTCTTTGTAGAGTATTCATGCGCAGAAGTCCAAACAGTCGTATTAATACAAGTTCTCAAGTTCAAAATTTCCTGTACGAACAGTCAAGCAAAATTCAGTCTCTACACACGAATAGACACAAGGTGCGTATAGCCTAAATGTAGCACGAGGCTGCATTCCATAAATTAAAGCGCCAGCAGGGATACGACGGAGAACTGTGAAAATATAAAACTACAGCTGGAGCGATACCGAGATATTCTGGCGTTATGATTATATCTGCAAACATGTATCTATTTTTATCTACTACCAACACAGTTGAGAAAAACTACCAATAATAAGTTCATAAATATGTTCGCTATTCCAATGTTACAATTTAACACTAATGTAATTTTGTTTCTGTAAAGTGCAAAGCTACACAATGGGCCACTGTGTAGAGCCCACTGAGAGTATACAGCACCCAAAACTGTTGTGTGATGAGCCTTATCGATTCATCTTGTAGGGGCTTCATTATAAATAGAACTGTTTTATTCTATTTTAAAATATAGACATCCGTAGGTTTGTGTATATTATAAGCTGTCAATACTGAAAATTGAAGGCTTATTATACCCGAAATGTAATTACCCAAGAGATACGAAACACTATAAAGATACATATATATATATACATTCTTATATTTCTAAAAAGCCCCTAGTGGCTCAGCGGTAAATCTGTTGGATTCCACCACTAAAAACCGGGTTTCAATATCAGCAGTAGACATAGTATAGATAGCCCATCCTATGTCTTCGCTTAACAAAGACCCCCGCTAGTACAGCGGTAAGTCTCCGGATTACAACGCTAAAATCAGGGGTTCAAATCCTTTTAGGGCCCGGCATGGCCTAGCGCGTAAGGCGTGCGACTCGTAATCCGAGGGTCGCGGGTTCGCGCCCGCGTCGCGCTAAACATGCTCGTCCTCCCAGCCGTGGGGGTGTATAATGTGACGGTCAATCCCACTATTCGTTGGTAAAAGAGTAGCCCAAGAGTTGGCGGTGGGTGGTGATGACTAGCTGCCTTCCCTCTAGTCTTACACTGCTAAATTAGGGACGGCTAGCACAAATAGCCCTCGAGTAGCTTTGTGCGAAATTTCCAAACAAACAAACCAAACAAAACGCTTAACAAAAAACAAACAGAAAAAATTTGGCACTGACATATGTACTATATAATATAAATGTTCATAATGTTTCAAATGGATAAGTTTTCGAGAATTAGAGAAAAAAAGACAATATTTTAAACATATTAGTTCACTTAAGTTATTTGAAATAAAATTATTCTTAACACGACATATTCATGCCATGCATACAATAACGCTATGACTTGAGAGCGCCATCTATTGGGTCGCATTTAACGTAAAGCTACATATTTTTTCAGCATTCCACACGCCCAGCATGGCCAGGTGGTTAGGGTGCTCAACTCATAATCTGAGAGTAGCGGGTTAAAATCCCTGTCACACCAAACATGCTCGCCATTTCGGCCGTGAGATCGTTGTAACGTTACGGTCAATCGTACTATTATTTGGCAAAAGAGTAGCTCAAGAGTTGGTGGTGGGTGGTTTTACACTGCTAAATTTGGAACGGCTAGGGCAGATAGCCCTCGTGCAACTTTGCGCGAAATTCATAAACAAATAAACAAACATAATAAGTTATCGATCCTCACCTGTCTTCAATCTTATTGCTGAAATAACTGGGACAATGTTGACAAAAACATGAGACTTCTGTATGAAATAACTGTGACAATGTTGACAAAAACACGAGACCTGTATGAAATAACTGGGACAATGTTGATAAAACATGAGAGACTTCTGTATGAAATAACTGGGACAATGTTGATAAAACATGAAAGACTTCTGTATGAAATAACTGGGACAATGTTGATAAAACATGAGAGATTTCTGTATGAAATAACTGGGACAATTTTGATAAAAACAAGAGAGACTTCTGTATGAAATAATTGGGACAATGTTGACAAAAACATGAGACTTCTGTATGAAATAACTGGGACAATGTTGAATAAAACATGAGACTTCTTCTTTAAGAAATAACTGGGACAATGTTGAATAAAACATGAAAGACTTCTGTATGAAATAACTGAGACAATGTTGATAAAACATGAGAGACTTCTGTATGAAATAACTGGGACAATTTTGATAAGAACATGAGAGAATTCTGTATGAAATAACTGGAACAATGTTGACAAAAACATGAGACTTCTGTATGAAATAATTGGGACAATGTTGAATAAAACATGAAAGACTTCTGTATGAAATAACTGGGACAATGTTGATAAAAACATGAGAGACTTGTGTATGAAATAACAGGGACAATGTTGATAAAAACATGAGAGCCTTCTGCATGAAATAACTGGGACAATGTTAACAAAAACATGAGACTTCTGTATGAAATAACTGGGACAATTTTGATAAAACATGAAAGACTTCTTTAAGAAATAACTGGGACAATGTTGAATAAAACATGAAAGACTTCTGTATGAAATAACTGGGACAATGTTGATAAAAATACGAGATACTTCTGAATGAAGTAACTGGGACAATGTTGATAAAAACATGAGAGACTTCTGAATGAAATAACTGGGACAATGTTGATAAAAACATGAGAGACTTCTGCATGAAATAACTGGGACAATGTTGACAAAAACACGAGACCTGCATGAAATAACTGGGACAATGTTGACAAAAACACGAGACCTGTATGAAATAACTGGGACAATGTTGAATAAAACATGAAAGACTTCTGTATGAAATAACTGGGACAATGTTGATAAAACATGAGAGACTTCTGAATGAAATAACTGGGACAATGTTGATAAAACATGAGAGACTTCTGAATGAAATAACTGGGACAATGTTGATAAAAACATGAGACTTCTTCTGTAAGAACAAAATGTTCTATGTTTGTTTGTTACATATCAGTAGATCGAACAGCGGAAACTGACTGTCACTCTTATAATGCATTATCGATCCAAAATTATGGAGTACATAGTTGCTCAACAGGTTGCAAACCACAAACCTTCTAATCTGATTACCATAAGACATTTTATTATCTCCACATACTTTGAAAATACGGCATTTATTTTAAATAACGGTGAGAACCAACGTGATAATAAGATAGATACTGTTCTGATATTAAGCAGAAAGCTACACAAAGAGCTATTTGTCCTCTGCCCACCACGGGTACTAAAACCCAGTTCCTATCGGTGTAAGTCCGCAGACATACCGTTGTGTCAACCACAATATATTAGTTCAAAAATTACTTCAAGAGAAGGATCTAACATACCGTCCGTAAAAGCCATTTTATTTATCTTGAAATTCAACTCAGAGAACTTGTTGATAATAAGGGCAACACATTACCGTGTTTTAATACAGAACTTGTTGATAATAAGGGCAACACATTACCGTGTTTTAATAGAGAACTTGTTGATAATAAAGGCAACACATTACCATGTTTTAATACAGAACTTGTTAATAATAAGGGCAACACATTACCGTGTTTTAATAGAGAACTTGTTGATAATAAGGGCAACACATTACCGTGTTTTAATACAGAACTTGTTGATAATAAAGGCAACACATTACCATGTTTTAATACAGAACTTGTTGATAATAAGGGCAAAACATTACCGTGTTTTAATAGAGAACTAGTTGATAATACGGACAACACATTACCGTGTTTTAATAGAGACCTTGTTGATAATAAGGACAACACATTACCGTGTTTTAATAGAGAACTTGTTGATAATACGGACAACACATTACCGTGTTTTAATAGAGAACTTGTTGATAATAAGGGCAACACATTACCGTGTTTTAATAGAGACCTTGTTGATAATAAGGACAACACATTACCGTGTTTTAATAGAGAACTTGTTGATAATACGGACAACACATTACCGTGTTTTAATAGAAAACTTGCTAATAATAAGGGCAACACATTACCGTGTTTTAATAGAGACCTTGTTGATAATAAGGACAACACATTACCGTGTTTTAATAGAGAACTTGTTGATAATACGGACAACACATTACCGTGTTTTAATAGAGAACTTGTTGATAATAAGGGCAACACATTACCGTGTTTTAATACAGAACTTGTTGATAATAAAGGCAACACATTACCATGTTTTAATACAGAACTTGTTGATAATAAGGGCAACACATTACCGTGTTTTAATAGAGAACTTGTTGATAATAAGGGCAACACATTACCGTGTTTTAATAGAGAACTTGCTAATAATACGGACAACACATTACCGTGTTTTAATAGAAAACTTGCTAATAATAAGGGCAACACATTACCGTGTTTTAATAGAGACCTTGTTGATAATAAGGACAACACATTACCGTGTTTTAATAGAGAACTTGTTGACAATAAGGACAACACATTACCATGTATTAATAGAGAACTTGTCGATAATAAGGACAACACGTTACCGTGTTTTAATAGAGAATTTGTTGATAATAAGGACAACACATTAGCGTGTTTTAATAGAGAATTTGTTGATAATAAAAACAACACATTACCGAGTTTTAATAGAGAACTTGTTGATAATAAAAACAACACATTACCGTGTTTTAATAGAGAACTTGTTGATAATAAGGACAACACATTATCGTGTTTTAATAGAGAACTTGTTGACAATAAGGACAACACATTACCGTGTTTTAATAGAGAACTTGTTGATAATACGAACAACACATTACCGTGTTTTAATAGAGAACTTGTTGATAATAAGGGCAACACATTACCGTGTTTTAATAGAGAACTTGTTGACAATAAGGACAACACATTACTGTGTTTTAATAGAGAACTTGTTGATAATAAGGGCAACACATTACCGTGTTTTAATAGAGAACTTGTTGATAATACGGACAACACATTACCGTGTTTTAATAGAGAACTTGTTGATAATAAGGGCAACACATTACCGTGTTTTAATAGAGAACTTGTTGATAATAAGGATAACACATTATCGTGTTTTAATAGAGAACTTGTTGACAATAAGGACAACACATTACCGTGTTTTAATAGAGAACTTGTTGACAATAAGGACAACACATTACCGTGTTTTAATAGAGAACTTGTTGACAATAAGGACAACACATTACCATGTATTAATAGAGAACTTGTTGATAATAAAAACAACACGTTACCGTGTTTTAATAGAGAACTTGTTGATAATAAGGACAACACGTTACCGTGTTTTAATAGAGAATTTGTTGATAATAAAAACAACACATTACCGAGTTTTAATAGAGAACTTGTTGATAATAAAAACAACACATTACCGTGTTTTAATAGAGAACTTGTTGACAATAAGGACAACACATTACCGTGTTTTAATAGAGAATTTGTTGATAATAAAAACAACACATTACCGAGTTTTAATAGAGAACTTGTTGATAATAAAAACAACACATTACCGAGTTTTAATAGAGAATTTGTTGATAATAAGGGCAACACATTACCGTGTTTTAATAGAGAACTTGTTGATAATAAGGGCAACACATTACCGTGTTTTAATAGAGAACTTGCTAATAATAAGGGCAACACATTACCGTGTTTTAATAGAGAACTTGTTGACAATAAGGACAACACATTACCGTGTTTTAATAGAGAACTTGTTGACAATAAGGACAACACATTACCGTGTTTTAATAGAGAACTTGTTGACAATAAGGACAACACATTACCGTGTTTTAATAGAGAACTTGTTGATAATAAGTACAACACATTACCGTGTTTTAATACAGAACCTGTTGATAATAAAGGCAAAACATTACCGTCTTTTAATAGGAAACTTGTTGATAATAAAGGCAAAACATTACTGTGTTTTAATAGGAAACTTGTTGATAATAAAGGCAAAACATTACCGTGTTTTAATACGGAACTTGTTAATAATAAGGACAACACATTACCGTGTTTTAATAGAGAACTTGTTGATTATAAGGACAACACATTACCGTGTTTTAATACAGAACTTGTTGATAATAAGGACAACACATTACCGTGTTTTAATACAGAACTTGTTGATAATAAGGACAACACATTACCGTGTTTTAATACAGAACTTGTTGATAATAAGGGCAACACATTACCGTGTTTTAATAGAGAACTTGTTGATAATAAGGATAACACATTATCGTGTTTTAATAGAGAACTTGTTGACAATAAGGACAACACATTACCGTGTTTTAATAGAGAACTTGTTGACAATAAGGACAACACATTACCGTGTTTTAATAGAGAACTTGTTGACAATAAGGACAACACATTACCATGTATTAATAGAGAACTTGTTGATAATAAAAACAACACGTTACCGTGTTTTAATAGAGAACTTGTTGATAATAAGGACAACACGTTACCGTGTTTTAATAGAGAATTTGTTGATAATAAAAACAACACATTACCGAGTTTTAATAGAGAACTTGTTGATAATAAAAACAACACATTACCGTGTTTTAATAGAGAACTTGTTGATAATAAGGGCAACACATTACCGTGTTTTAATAGAGAACTTGCTAATAATAAGGGCAACACATTACCGTGTTTTAATAGAGAACTTGTTGACAATAAGGACAACACATTACCGTGTTTTAATAGAGAACTTGTTGACAATAAGGACAACACATTACCGTGTTTTAATAGAGAACTTGTTGACAATAAGGACAACACATTACCGTGTTTTAATAGAGAACTTGTTGATAATAAGTACAACACATTACCGTGTTTTAATACAGAACCTGTTGATAATAAAGGCAAAACATTACCGTCTTTTAATAGGAAACTTGTTGATAATAAAGGCAAAACATTACTGTGTTTTAATAGGAAACTTGTTGATAATAAGGACAACACATTACCGTGTTTTAATACAGAACTTGTTGATAATAAGGACAACACATTACCGTGTTTTAATACAGAACTTGTTGATAATAAGGACAACACATTACCGTGTTTTAATACAGAACTTGTTAATAATAAGGACAACACATTACCGTGTTTTAATAGAGAACTTGTTGATTATAAGGACAACACATTACCGTGTTTTAATACAGAACTTGTTGATAATAAGGACAACACATTACCGTGTTTTAATACAGAACTTGTTGATAATAAGGACAACACATTACCGTGTTTTAATACAGAACTTGTTGATAATAAGGACAACACATTACCGTGTTTTAATACAGAACTTGTTGATAATAAGGACAACATATTACCGTGTTTTAAGTGGATGAGAAACTAATTGAACAAGTTTTGTGACAGTTAAGCACAAAGGGAAATCTGCGCTTTGCCCGCCACATGTATCGAAATCCGGTTTCTCGCGTTATAAGTCCTCATACATACCACTGAGGTACTTGTCTAAGTGGTCACGATTAAATAAACATGCTGCTATATAAGTTTTGTCTTACGTTTCCATCGCAGATAAAATTTAGGTATCGAATACCGTCGTGAAACATGTCTTCCCTTTTTAGTGTTAGGACATTATACTGCGACGGCCAACATCTTTAGTAAAGAGCAACCCAAGAATCAAGGGCGGGTGGTGTGGAATATGTGCCTTCTATCTAGTTTATCTCTTTAAAATTAGGGACAGCTAGAGCAGATAGACATCGAGGAAATGTGTTCAAAATCTAACAAATAAACTCATACATACGGCTCAACTTCCCTTCAGTAGTTCGTATTTATACTTCTTTGTTATTACTGTTAAGGTCTTTACATGACATTACCTTGTCCTTCAACATCCTAGTATATATTATTCTAAAATAATTTTGTTAGAAAATCATATATATATACATACACAATATGATCCAACTGATAATTATATATTGAAATCTTAATATATATATATATATTTTTTTTATTTTTTTTGCAGAACACCACCAATCTTTCAAACGTGCTATATCTTCATTTTTCATTAGTCTCGGTTGTAATAATTGTTACATTTGTTTTAAAAATTAACACTTGGTGGCGTTCTTCTCACGTCCAGACGATTCCATGAACACTACACATGTAAACATTTATTGTTATTAAACACGGGTTAACGTAACACACACAAGTTATTACACGTATTATAACTACAGTCATGGGTTTGGTTTGTTTTGAATTTCGCGCAAAGCCACACAAGGGCTATCTGCGCTAGCCGTCCCTAATTTATTAATATAAGACTAGACGGAAGGCAACTAGTCATCACCACCTACTGCCAACTCTTGGCCTACTCTTTTACCTACGAATAGTGGGATTGACTGTAACATTATAATGCCCCAACACCTGACAGGGCGAGCATAGTTATGTAACGATGATATTCATTGGAGGAACAAATATATTATTTTTAGTGTCATCCATTTTTATATTTCTATGTTCACAGTGTGTGACGAGAAAGGGTGGATATAACTCTATTGGTGCCTGTCTAAGCTTGCTATACTAAGGTATATTGCATGAGAAAATCACGATTGTACTTATCTCGTCAAAATGTTTATGTTCCTATTCATCCTACTGTGGAATTGAAAAAAAAAAATCTTCATATCAGAATTCTGTTTTTCTTTTCAATGATGGGAAATACCCAGAAATACACTTAACATTTTATTCAACACTTCTTTCTACGTCAATCTTTCAACTCATGAGAACGTCTTCCAGAAACTGGACACATGGCGTTATTAAGTACAGATTCTCAGAACTCGAACTCATATACAATCTGTCAAAACCATTTCCACGGCTTCTATCAGTCATTGTGTACTGTTAGTTGGTTATTTACGTATTACTAGTATTTTTAATTTCACATAACCGTTTAATTATATATATAAGAAGAAATAACAGCATGTGAAGTTATACTTCTTTTAGATAGTGTTAGGCCTAATATATTTTTAATCTCTACATTATTTATCTAGTCCCTTAGGGATTTCGTCAATTATTAGTTTATTTGTCTTATAGCAAAGTTACTGTGTCCACTACGGGAAATCAAACACCAGAATTTAGCCTTGGAAGTCTGCAGAGTTAATGCTGTCCCACTAAGGGATATTCAAGAATTATAAGAATGATATTCCAACCACACTATATTCGCCATATCCATGTCCACCATTATTATTATAAACTTTTCTAATTTTTACAAATCAGCATGAGGTTAGATAAATAACGAAGTTTCAAAAATTTAATTGGCCTAATATTAATGTCTTATAAATTATTATTATTCGCGAGCTTGTAAAAGGTATTCACATCATAACAACTATTGTGTGTAACAAATGTCTGTTATAAATTGTGTTTCAATCACTACTGTGCTATTGATTGAACAAAACGAGTCGTCAACAATTAGATGTGGCGAGTAGACTGTGATTAAAATATTATTATTATGCACTCTAGTAATTCTTGCAAAATATCTTAAGAAGCTTGATAACGAATGTAGTGTTTAGGAATATACTAGGCCTAATATTAATGTATTATAATAAATGTAATGATAATCACATTTCTATAACTTGTAAAAAGCGTTCATACCATAACAACTGTTAGCATTAGAAATTAAGTACTGGGTAGTTTTGGGTTTCCATCAAAGACGTTTCTCTGTAAAAGTGTCTTTATTTAGATTGGCTAAGTTTTAGTTTACTTAAAAAAAATAACAAAATTACTTATTTTTTTCAGCTTTGCTCTAATTATAAACAACGCCATCTATAGCACAGGTATACTCACGGAAACATGTACACAAACGTTTGTCATGTTATAGCCACGCGATAACAGAAAAAAAAACAAAGTCACTTCTTTTATCCATCCGTGAAGCCAGTGAAAAAAAAAAAAGGAAAAGAAAAAGAAACGTGTCTATTCTTGACTCACAACATATATATATATGTCTTGTAAATACATGACTGTAACTACATATATATATATGTCTTGTAAATACATGACTGTAACTAACTATATATATATATATGTCTTGTAAATACATGACTGTAACTACATATATATATATATGTCTTGTAAATACATGACTGTAACTACATATATATATATATGTCTTGTAAATACATGACTGTAACTACATATATATATGTCTTGTAAATACATGACTGTAACTACATATATATATATATGTCTTGTAAATACATGACTGTAACTACATATATATATATATGTCTTGTAAATACATGACTGTAACTACATATATATATATATGTCTTGTAAATACATGACTGTAACTACATATATATATGTCTTGTAAATACATGACTGTAACTACATATATATATATGTCTTGTAAATACATGACTGTAACTACATATATATATATATATATGTCTTGTAAATACATGACTGTAACTACATATATATATATATAAATGTCTTGTAAATACATGACTGTAACTACATATAATATATATATATATATGTCTTGTAAATACATGACTGTAACTACATATATATATATATGTCTTGTAAATATATACACTGTAACTACATATATATATATGTCTTGTAAATACATGACTGTAACTACATGTCTTGTGTATATACATATATATGTATATATGTCTTGTAAATACATGACTGTAACTACATATATATATATATATATGTCTTGTAAATACATGACTGTAAATACATGACTATATATATATATGTCTTGTAAATACATGACTGTAACTACATATATATATGTCTTGTAAATACATGACTGTAACTACACATATATATATGTCTTGTAAATACATGACTGTAACTACATATATATATATGTCTTGTAAATACATGACTGTAACTACATATATATATATGTCTTGTAAATACATGACTGTAACTACATATATATATGTCTTGTAAATACATGACTGTAACTACATATATATATATGTCTTGTAAATACATGACTGTAACTAGTTATGAGTTTTTTGTCCTTCACTCGCTAATCTCGCCCGCACACAAATACTGAGAGAGAAATGGAAGTTATAGTTTGAAACACAAGTTTGACCTCGGTGGAATACTGGTTCCGGTGCTGTGTAAATATGATTCTATCCGCATGTGTGTATAATTTTTCACCAGTAACAAAAACGCTGTCATGATGTAGTTCCACCATTACTCTCATTCTGGGTTGATCTACTTTAAAAATTACAGCGTAGGATGGTGTTTTATTTTATTTGCTTGGACTTTATTTACGTTTCAAATAATTAAGCTGAAATTTGTTAAAACGAGTTTACTTTCAAAACAGAACGACTATAGATAGACCAAGGTGCGAACTCACACATAACTGAAACATATCTCAAAGCTGACCATTATTTTATTAAACTACAGCTTGCCTCCTACATATAAACGTTGTCATGATAACCAAAACCAATAATTAATACTGTGATTGTCGTCTACTCTGAAACAATAATTGGATGTTGCCCAGTGGTTCGTTGTGGGATGTGAAGAGGAGAGTCCAAGGTTCAAGTCGCCGAACACGGTCTGCACTTTACGTTGAGTAGAAATTATACCATATCATTCAATACCAATACTTGGTTAAAATTAACCATGTAGGCGGTGAGTTTTCGTGATTACCGTTTTTATGCTTTGATTTGGTTTGAATTTCGCGCAAAGCTACTCGAAGGATATCTACGCTAGCCGTCCCTGATTTAGTAGTGTAAGACTAAAAGAGAGGCAGCTAGTCATCACCACCCACTGCCAACTCTTGGGCTACTCTTTTAGCAATTAATAGTGGGACTGACCGTTACATTATAACGCCTCCACAGCTAAAAGGGAGAGCATGTTTGGTGTGACGCAGATTCGAACCCGCGACTCTTAAAGTACGAGTCGAGTGCCTTAACCACTTGGCCATGCCGGGCCTTTATACCTTCAAGACACACTTTCTTCATTAGAAATACCTTGAAAATCCTCACGCGTTTTCCAAGACAAACGTGATGGGTCAAAGCCAGAGGTTAACTTTGGGTCTACTGAAAACGGCCTCTCATACAGATTGTAATTTCATTACTTACTAATTACAAGTATTTTCAATAGCATAAAACATTCAATTTAACTAATATTGTAGAGATGCTGTAAATAATATGATGTATTTTCCTTGTTTACTCAGTACGTAGAAAAAGTCAAGGTTACATCAAGGTGTTGGTGTGATGAGAAAACCCACTTGTGGAGAAAATTATATGTTAAAAAACGGCTGGTATTGGTAGAGAAAACACTAGCAGAGTTCGCTCCAATACAAGTGCTTTCTCTACCCATACCAGCCGTTTTTAAACATATAATTTTTCTGAGAATTGTATTTCAAAATTAGGGTGCGTCTTCTACAATATAGTGGCTTAAAAGGTATAAAATACAACAGTTGTTTTCACCCAGTTCCGAATCAGTGAGGACAATCTTAAGGCTCCTAACCTTAACATTTAGGCCACGTACAGTTACTTTTAGCCTTATTATGGCTGTGTTCTTCAGTTAATGATATAATTAGCGTCTAGACTGCTGCTATGTCTGTTGTACCCCGGTTGGCCTGGTGAGCCCTGGTATTATAAGAAAGGCCTCGTCGACGTTGGTTTTGAAAGATATATCTTTTTTGTTTCCACGTAAAAGTTCTTAAAATTACTAATTCACTTTTCTCCCGTTAACGCTGTGGTCATTTAACTTTATTATTATTACCGTCTGCTGGTTCTGTTAAATAATTATATTTAAAAGCCAGGGTTAGCTAAACACACGTTGTGTTATACACAGATCATAGTATATATAAATAAAACTTATCATTCTTGTTATTACATTTAATTTGGTTATATTAATATATCTATTATACATACATTTAGTATTTATTGTACAAGATTATTCGTTTATTTTCCACATCGTTTGCTGACTAGTATTATTGAGTAAACAATGTCACAGTAATTTACCTTTACTCTTAAGTGGTGAGCACAACGGAAAGACCGATGTGGTCTTCTTATAAGAAAAACACACACTCTTAAGTAAAAAACGTCATTGGTCTCAAGACGTTGATTGGCAAGACAATTTAAAGCTATACATATAACCGAAACGCTTCTTTAGGGCCAAAGAATCGGTGATATTGCAAGAGTCTTAAGTTCTGTTAGTAAGATGATTTATCGTTGTTTAATGGTGTTTCAGCAACATGAGTCTGTTAGTGAGATGATTTGTCGTTGCTACATATATATATGTCTTGTAAATACATGACTGTAACTACATATATATATATATATGTCTTGTAAATACATGACTGTAACTACATATATATATATATATGTCTTGTAAATACATGACTGTAACTACATATATATATATATGTCTTGTAAATACATGACTGTAATTACATATATATATATGTCTTGTAAATACATGACTGTAAATACATATATATATATGTCTTGTAAATACATGACTGTAAATACATATATATATATGTCTTGTAAATACATGACTGTAATTACATATATATATATGTCTTGTAAATACATGACTGTAACTACATATATATATATGTCTTGTAAATACATGACTGTAACTACATATATATATATATGTCTTGTAAATACATGACTGTAACTACATATATATATGTCTTGTAAATACATGACTGTAACTACATATATATGTCTTGTAAATACATGACTGTAACTACATATATATGTCTTGTAAATACATGACTGTAATTACATATATATATATGTCTTGTAAATACATGACTGTAATTACATATATATATATGTCTTGTAAATACATGACTGTAACTACACATATATATATGTCTTGTAAATACATGACTGTAACTACATATATATATGTCTTGTAAATACATGACTGTAACTACATATATATATATATGTCTTGTAAATACGTGACTGTAACTACATATATATATGTCTTGTAAATACGTGACTGTAACTACATATATATATGTCTTGTAAATACATGACTGTAACTACATATATATATGTCTTGTAAATACATGACTGTAACTACATATATATATGTCTTGTAAATACATGACTGTAACTACATATATATATGTCTTGTAAATACATGACTGTAACTACATATATATATATATATGTCTTGTAAATACATGACTGTAACTACATATATATATGTCTTGTAAATACATGACTGTAACTACATATATATATATATGTCTTGTAAATACATGACTGTAACTACATATATATATGTCTTGTAAATACATGACTGTAACTACATATATATATGTCTTGTAAATACATGACTGTAACTACATATATATATATATATATATATATGTCTTGTAAATACATGACTGTAACTACATATATATATGTCTTGTAAATACATGACTGTAACTACATATATATATGTCTTGTAAATACATGACTGTAACTACATATATATATATGTCTTGTAAATACGACTGTAACTACATATATATATATACATGTCTTGTAAATACGACTGTAACTACATATATATATGTCTTGTAAATACGACTGTAACTACATATATATATGTCTTGTAAATACATGACTGTAACTACATATATATATGTCTTGTAAATACATGACTGTAACTACATATATATATGTCTTGTAAATACATGACTAACTACATATATATATATATGTCTTGTAAATACATGACTAACTACATATATATATATATGTCTTGTAAATACGACTGTAACTACATATATATATATGTCTTGTAAATACATGACTGTAACTACATATATATATATATGTCTTGTAAATACATGACTGTAACTACATATATATATGTCTTGTAAATACATGACTGTAACTACATATATATGTCTTGTAAATACATGACTGTAACTACATATATATATGTCTTGTAAATACATGACTGTAACTACATATATATATATGTCTTGTAAATACATGACTGTAACTACATATATATATATATGTCTTGTAAATACATGACTGTAACTACATATATATATGTCTTGTAAATACATGACTGTAACTACATATATATATGTCTTGTATATACATGACTGTAACTACATATATATGTCTTGTAAATATATGACTGTAACTACATATATATATGTCTTGTAAATACATGACTGTAATTACATATATATGTCTTGTAAATACATGACTGTAACTACATATATATATATATGTCTTGTAAATACATGACTGTAACTACATATATATATGTCTTGTAAATACATGACTGTAACTACATATATATATGTCTTGTAAATACATGACTGTAACTACATATATATATATGTCTTGTAAATACGACTGTAACTACATATATATATATATATGTCTTGTAAATACGACTGTAACTACATATATATATGTCTTGTAAATACATGACTGAAACTACATATATATATGTCTTGTAAATACATGACTAACTACATATATATATGTCTTGTAAATACATGACTAACTACATATATATATATATGTCTTGTAAATACGACTGTAACTACATATATATATATGGCTTGTAAATACATGACTGTAACTACATATATATATATGTCTTGTAAATACATGACTGTAACTACATATATATATATATGTCTTGTAAATACATGACTGTAACTACATATATATATATATGTCTTGTAAATACATGACTGTAATTACATATATATATGTCTTGTAAATACATGACTGTAACTACATATATATATGTCTTGTAAATACATCACTGTAACTACATATATATATATATGTCTTGTAAACACATGACTGTAACTACATATATATATGTCTTGTAAATACATGACTGTAACTACATATATATATATATGTCTTGTAAATACATGACTGTAACTACATATATATATATATGTCTTGTAAATACATGACTGTAACTACATATATATATATATATATATATGTCTTGTAAATACGACTGTAACTACATATATATATATGTCTTGTAAATACATGACTGTAATTACATATATATATATGTCTTGTAAATAAATGACTGTAACTACATATATATATATATGTCTTGTAAATACATGACTGTAACTACATATATATATATATGTCTTGTAAATACATGACTGTAACTACATATATATATATGTCTTGTAAATACATGACTGTAACTACATATATATGTCTTGTAAATACATGACTGTAACTACATATATATATATGTCTTGTAAATACATGACTGTAACTACATATATATATATGTCTTGTAAATACATGACTGGAACTAGTTATGAGTTTTTTGTCCTTCACTCGCTAATCTCGCCCGCACACAAATACTGAGAGAGAAATGGAAGTTATAGTTTGAAACACAAGTTTGACCTCGGTGGAATACTGGTTCCGGTGCTGTGTAAATATGATTCTGTCCGCATGTGTGTATAATTTTTCACCAGTAACAAAAACGCTGTCATGATGTAGTTCCACCATTACTCTCATTCTGGGTTGATCTACTTTAAAAATTACAGCGTAGGATGGTGTTTTATTTTATTTGCTTGGACTTTATTTACGTTTCAAATAATTAAGCTGAAATTTGTTAAAACGAGTTTACTTTCAAAACAGAACGACTATAGATAGACCAAGGTGCGAACTCACACATAAATGAAACATATCTCAAAGCTGACCATTATTTTATTAAACTACAGCTTGCCTCCTACATATAAACGTTGTCATGATAACCAAAACCAATAATTAATACTGTGATTGTCGTCTACTCTGAAACAATAATTGGATGTTGCCCAGTGGTTCGTTGTGGGATGTGAAGAGGAGAGTCCAAGGTTCAAGTCGCCGAACACGCTCTGCACTTTACGTTGAGTAGAAATTATACCATATCATTCAATACCAATACTTGGTTAAAATTAACCATGTAGGCGGTGAGTTTTGGTGATTACCGTTTTTATGCTTTGATTTGGTTTGAATTTCGCGCAAAGCTACTCGAAGGATATCTACGCTAGCCGTCCCTGATTTAGTAGTGTAAGACTAAAAAAAAGGCAGCTAGTCATCACCACCCACTGCCAACTCTTGGGCTACTCTTTTAGCAATTAATAGTGGGACTGACCGTTACATTATAACGCCTCCACAGCTAAAAGGGAGAGCATGTTTGGTGTGACGCAGATTCGAACCCGCGACTCTTAAAGTACGAGTCGAGTGCCTTAACCACTTGGCCATGCCGGGCCTTTATACCTTCCAAGACACACTTTCTTCATTAGAAATACCTTGAAAATCCTCACGCGTTTTCCAAGACAAACGTGATGGGTCAAAGCCAGAGGTTAACTTTGGGTCTACTGAAAACGGCCTCTCATACAGATTGTAATTTCATTACTTACTAATTACAAGTATTTTCAATAGCATAAAACATTCAATTTAACTAATATTGTAGAGATGCTGTAAATAATATGATGTATTTTCCTTGTTTACTCAGTACGTAGAAAAAGTCAAGGTTACATCAAGGTGTTGGTGTGATGAGAAAACCCACTTGTGGAGAAAATTATATGTTAAAACGGCTGGTATTGGTAGAGAAAACACTAGCAGAGTTCGCTCCAATACAAGTGCTTTCTCTACCCATACCAGCCGTTTTAAACATATAATTTTCTGAGAATTGTATTTCAAAATTAGGTGCGTCTTCTACAATATAGTGGCTTAAAAGGTATAAAATACAACAGTTGTTTTCACCCAGTTCCGAATCAGTGAGGACAATCTTAAGGCTCCTAACCTTAACATTTAGGCCACGTACAGTTACTTTTAGCCTTATTATGGTTGTGTTCTTCAGTTAATGATATAATTAGCGTCTAGACTGCTGCTATGTCTGTTGTACCCCGGTTGGCCTGGTGAGCCCTGGTATTATAAGAAAGGCCTCGTCGACGTTGGTTTTGAAAGATATATCTTTTTTGTTTCCACGTAAAAGTTCTTAAAATTACTAATTCACTTTTCTCCCGTTAACGCTGTGGTCATTTAACTTTATTATTATTACCGTCTGCTGGTTCTGTTAAATAATTATATTTAAAAGCCAGGGTTAGCTAAACACACGTTGTGTTATACACAGATCATAGTATATATAAATAAAACTTATCATTCTTGTTATTACATTTAATTTGGTTATATTAATATATCTATTATACATACATTTAGTATTTATTGTACAAGATTATTCGTTTATTTTCCACATCGTTTGCTGACTAGTATTATTGAGTAAACAATGTCACAGTAATTTACCTTTACTCTTAAGTGGTGAGCACAACGGATGGACCGATGTGGTCTTCTTATAAGAAAAACACACACTCTTAAGTAAAAACGTCATTGGTCTCAAGACGTTGATTGGCAAGACAATTTAAAGCTATACATATAACCGAAACGCTTCTTTAGGGCCAAAGAATCGGTGATATTGCAAGAGTCTTAAGTTCTGTTAGTAAGATGATTTATCGTTGTTTAATGGTGTTTCAGCAACATGAGTCTGTTAGTGAGATGATTTGTCGTTGCTACATATATATATGTCTTGTAAATACATGACTGTAACTACATATATATATATATGTCTTGTAAATACATGACTGTAACTACATATATATATATATGTCTTGTAAATACATGACTGTAACTACATATATATATATATGTCTTGTAAATACATGACTGTAACTACATATATATATATGTCTTGTAAATACATGACTGTAACTACATATATATATATATGTCTTGTAAATACATGACTGTAACTACATATATATATATGTCTTGTAAATACATGACTGTAACTACATATATATATATATGTCTTGTAAATACATGACTGTAACTACATATATATATGTCTTGTAAATACATGACTGTAACTACATATATATATATATATGTCTTGTAAATACATGACTGTAACTACATATATATATATATATGTCTTGTAAATACATGACTGTAATTACATATATATATATATGTCTTGTAAATACATGACTGTAATTACATATATATATATGTCTTGTAAATACATTGACTGTAATTACATATATATATATATGTCTTGTAAATACATGACTGTAACTACATATATATATATATGTCTTGTAAATACATGACTGTAACTACATATATATATATGTCTTGTAAATACATGACTGTAACTACATATATATATATATGTCTTGTAAATACATGACTGTAACTACATATATATATGTCTTGTAAATACATGACTGTAACTACATATATATATGTCTTGTAAATACATGACTGTAACTACATATATATATATATGTCTTGTAAATACATGACTGTAACTACATATATATATGTCTTGTAAATACATGACTGTAATTACATATATATGTCTTGTAAATACATGACTGTAACTACATATATATGTCTTGTAAATACATGACTGTAACTACATATATATATATGTCTTGTAAATACATGATAATATATATATATATATGTCTTGTAAATACATGACTGTAACTACATATATATATATATATATATGTCTTGTAAATACATGACTGTAACTACATATATATATGTCTTGTAAAATACATGACTGTAACTACATATATATGTCTTGTAAATACATGACTGTAACTACATATATATATGTCTTTGTAAATACATGACTGTAATACTTGTAATATATATATATATATATGTCTTGTAAATACATGACTGTGTAAATAATACATGAATGTATATATATATATATATATGTCTTGTAAATACATGACTGTAACTACATATATAAACTATATATATATATATGTCTTGTAAATACATGTCTTGTAAATACATGACTGTAACTACATATATATGTCTTGTAAATACATGACTGTAACTACATATATATATGTCTTGTACATGACTAATGACTACATAATATATATATATATGTCTTGTAAATACATGACTGTAACTACATATATATATATGTCTTGTAAATACATGACTGTAACTACATATATATATATGTCTTGTAAATACATACATGTAACTACATATATATATATATATATGTCTTGTAAATACATGACTGTAACTACATATATATATATATGTCTTGTAAATACATGACTGTAACTACATATATATATATGTCTTGTAAATACATGACTGTAACTACATATATATATATATATGTCTTGTAAATACATGACTGTAACTTATATATATATATGTCTTGTAAATACATGACTGTAACTACATATATATATATGTCTTGTAAATACATGACTGTAACTACATATATATATGTCTTGTAAATACATGACTGTAACTACATATATATATATGTCTTGTAAATACATGACTGTAACTACATATATATATATGTCTTGTAAATACATGACTGTAACTACATATATATATATGTCTTGTAAATACATGACTGTAACTACATATATATATGTCTTGTAAATACATGACTGTAACTACATATATATATATATGTCTTGTAAATACATGACTGTAACTACATATATATATATGTCTTGTAAATCATGACTGTAACTACATATATATACATGACTGTAACTACATATATATATCTTGTAAATATGTCTTGTAAATACATGACTGTAAATACTACTGTATATATATATATATGTCTTGTAAATACATGACTGTACTACTACATATATATATGTCTTGTAAATACATGACTGTAACTACATATATATATATGTCTTGTAAATACATGACTGTAACTACATATATATATATGTCTTGTAAATACATGACTGTAACTACATATATATATATGTCTTGTAAATACATGACTGTAACTACATATATATATGTCTTCTTGTAAATACATGACTGTAACTACATATATATATATGTCTTGTAAATACATGACTGTAACTACATATATATATATATGTCTTGTAAATACATGACTGTAACTACATATATATATATATGTCTTGTAAATACATGACTGTAACTACATATATATATATATGTCTTGTAAATACATGACTGTAACTACTATATATATATATGTCTTGTAAATACATGACTGTAACTACATATATATATATATGTCTTGTAAATACATGACTGTAACTACATATATATATATGTCTTGTAAATACATGACTGTAATTATATATATATATATGTCTTGTAAATACATGACTGTAACTATATATATATATATATATGTCTTGTAAATATATATGACTGTAAATAATGACTGTAACTACATATATATATATGTCTTGTAAATACATGACTGTAACTACATATATATATATATATGTCTTGTAAATACATGACTGTAACTACATATATATATATATGTCTTGTAAATACATGACTGTAACTACATATATATATATATATATATGTCTTGTAAATACATGACTGTAAACTATATATATATATATATGTCTTGTAAATACATGACTGTAACTACATATATATATATATGTCTTGTAAATACATGACTGTAACTATATATATATATATATGTCTTGTAAATACATGACTGTAACTACATATATATATATATATGTCTTGTAAATACATGACTGTAACTACATATATATATATGTCTTGTAAATACATGACTGTAACTACATATATATATATATGTCTTGTAAATACATGACTGTAACTACATATATATATATATGTCTTGTAAATACATGACTGTAACTACATATATATATGTCTTGTAAATACATGACTGTAACTGTAAATATATATGTCTTGTAAATACATGACTGTAACTACATATATATATGTCTTGTAAATACATGACTGTAACTACATATATATATGTCTTGTAAATACATGACTGTAACTACATATATATATATGTCTTGTAAATACATGACTGTAACTACATATATATATATATGTCTTGTAAATACATGACTGTAACTACATATATATATATCTTGTAAATACATGACTGTAACTACATATATATATATGTCTTGTAAATACATGACTGTAACTACATATATATATGTCTTGTAAATACATGACTGTAACTACATATATATGTCTTGTAAATACATGACTGTAACTACATATATATATATATGTCTTGTAAATACATGACTGTAACTACATATATATATATGTCTTGTAAATACATGACTGTAACTACATATATATATATATGTCTTGTAAATACATGACTGTAACTACATATATATATATGTCTTGTAAATACATGACTGTAACTACATATATATATATATGTCTTGTAAATACATGACTGTAACTACATATATATATATGTCTTGTAAATACATGACTGTAACTACATATATATATATGTCTTGTAAATACATGACTGTAACTACATATATATATGTCTTGTAAATACATGACTGGAACTAGTTATGAGTTTTTTGTCCTTCACTCGCTAATCTCGCCCGCACACAAATACTGAGAGAGAAATGGAAGTTATAGTTTGAAACACAAGTTTGACCTCGGTGGAATACTGGTTCCGGTGCTGTGTAAATATGATTCTGTCCGCATGTGTGTATAATTTTTCACCAGTAACAAAAACGCTGTCATGATGTAGTTCCACCATTACTCTCATTCTGGGTTGATCTACTTTAAAAATTACAGCGTAGGATGGTGTTTTATTTTATTTGCTTGGACTTTATTTACGTTTCAAATAATTAAGCTGAAATTTGTTAAAACGAGTTTACTTTCAAAACAGAACGACTATAGATAGACCAAGGTGCGAACTCACACATAACTGAAACATATCTCAAAGCTGACCATTATTTTATTAAACTACAGCTTGCCTCCTACATATAAACGTTGTCATGATAACCAAAACCAATAATTAATACCGTGATTGTCGTCTACTCTGAAACACTAATTGGATGTTGCCCAGTGGTTCGTTGTGGGATGTGAAGAGGAGAGTCCAAGGTTCAAGTCGCCGAACACGCTCTGCACTTTACGTTGAGTAGAAATTATACCATATCATTCAATACCAATACTTGGTTAAAATTAACCATGTAGGCGGTGAGTTTTGGTGATTACCGTTTTTTATGCTTTGATTTGGTTTGAATTTCGCGCAAAGCTACTCGAAGGATATCTACGCTAGCCGTCCCTGATTTAGTAGTGTAAGACTAAAAAGAAGGCAGCTAGTCATCACCACCCACTGCCAACTCTTGGGCTACTCTTTTAGCAATTAATAGTGGGACTGACCGTTACATTATAACGCCTCCACAGCTAAAAGGGAGAGCATGTTTGGTGTGACGCAGATTCGAACCCGCGACTCTTAAAGTACGAGTCGAGTGCCTTAACCACTTGGCCATGCCGGGCCTTTATACCTTCCAAGACACACTTTCTTCATTAGAAATACCTTGAAAAATCCTCACGCGTTTTCCAAGACAAACGTGATGGGTCAAAGCCAGAGGTTAACTTTGGGTCTACTGAAAACGGCCTCTCATACAGATTGTAATTTCATTACTTACTAATTACAAGTATTTTCAATAGCATAAAACATTCAATTTAACTAATATTGTAGAGATGCTGTAAATAATATGATGTATTTTCCTTGTTTACTCAGTACGTAGAAAAAAGTCAAGGTTACATCAAGGTGTTGGTGTGATGAGAAAACCCACTTGTGGAGAAAATTATATGTTAAAAAACGGCTGGTATTGGTAGAGAAAACACTAGCAGAGTTCGCTCCAATACAAGTGCTTTCTCTACCCATACCAGCCGTTTTTAAACATATAATTTTTCTGAGAATTGTATTTCAAAATTAGGGTGCGTCTTCTACAATATAGTGGCTTAAAAGGTATAAAATACAACAGTTGTTTTCACCCAGTTCCGAATCAGTGAGGACAATCTTAAGGCTCCTAACCTTAACATTTAGGCCACGTACAGTTACTTTTAGCCTTATTATGGTTGTGTTCTTCAGTTAATGATATAATTAGCGTCTAGACTGCTGCTATGTCTGTCGTACCCTGGTTGGCCTGGTGAGCCCTGGTATTATAAGAAAGGCCTCGTCGACGTTGGTTTTGAAAGATATATCTTTTTTTGTTTCCACGTAAAGTTCTTAAAATTACTAATTCACTTTTCTCCCGTTAACGCTGTGGTCATTTAACTTTATTATTATTACCGTCTGCTGGTTCTGTTAAATAATTATATTTAAAAGCCAGGGTTAGCTAAACACACGTTGTGTTATACACAGATCATAGTATATATAAATAAAACTTATCATTCTTGTTATTACATTTAATTTGGTTATATTAATATATCTATTATACATACATTTAGTATTTATTGTACAAGATTATTCGTTTATTTTCCACATCGTTTGCTGACTAGTATTATTGAGTAAACAATGTCACAGTAATCTACCTTTACTCTTAAGTGGTGAGCACAACGGATGGACCGATGTGGTCTTCTTATAAGAAAAACACACACTCTTAAGTGAAAACGTCATTGGTCTCAAGACGTTGATTGGCAAGACAATTTAAAGCTATACATATAACCGAAACGCTTCTTTAGGGCCAAAGAATCGGTGATATTGCAAGAGTCTTAAGTTCTGTTAGTGAGATGATTTATCGTTGTTTAATGGTGTTTCAGCAACATGAGTCTGTTAGTGAGATGATTTGTCGTTGCTTAATTGTGTTTCAGCAACATGGGTCTGTTAGTGAGATGATTTGTCGTTGCTTAATTGTGTTTCAGCAACATGAGTCTGTTAGTGAGATGATTTGTCGTTGCTTAATTGTGTTTCAGCAACATGAGTCTGTTAGTGAGATGATTTGTCGTTGCTTAATTGTGTTTCAGCAACATGAGTCTGTTAGTGAGATGATTTGTCGTTGCTTAATCGTGTTTTGATGACAAGAGTCTAAAGTTCTGTTAGTGAGATGACTTATCTTTGTTTAATGGTGTTTCAGCGACAAGAGTCTGTTAATGAGATGATTTGTCGTTGCTTAATTGTGTTTCAGCGACAAGAGTATAAAGTCTGATGACTTGAATTGTTATATCAGTTATATCATTGACATGATCTGCTGTTTGTACAAGTATCGTCATGGAGCGACAATGTTTTGTGTGCTCTACACATTCAGAAATTAGTGTTAGAAAATATTTTGATATAATTTTCGGACATTTTGTATAAGTTTACGTGCACATTCCATGTGTGATTTTGTTCAACCTGTTTATGATGACATGAATATAACTTAGAAATATTTTAGTACTATTAACATTATCCCGCTCAAAACCATTTCCACTTAACGCATAATTATTGACAGATGCATTGAAACTAGACAATTGACTGTAGATGTAATCAAATGGCTGTATAGTATATAATACATAAAAGCTACTAAACTGCAAAAATTGAAGAGTGATGGACAATTAATTCCAACTGTGATAATATAACGTGAATTACATATGGCCTGCACCATGTGTTTACTACCCCATTGTTTTAAAGTATCGTTAAACAGACTTCCCCGTTTTCAGGTACAGGTGCTTTACACATAGAACGTCGTGTAAAAATATCTAAGTTCCTTTCGCTCTAGATACCTATTGTTCTTTACTGTGGGAAAGGTTTATGCAAAACTGTACATATTATTTGTGAAAGTAGACAGTAACCTTTTCTACTGATGATGCATGAAGCTTCTTTTTCCTTCTGTTTCAACGTGAATGCCCAACAGTCATGAGGGGCTTGTGCAATCGCTCTAAAAGTATATATCGTTGTTATTTCATATATATAGTACTGCCTTTCTCTCAGTCTAGAACAGAATTTAAGAAAAACATCAAATTCTATCTAAGAATTACAATTTCACTGAAATCAGCCTTTTCGAGTAAAAGTACCGCATTCCATCAAAAAATTCATACATTCTTTACTGTGATTTTAAATCAAGATTGTTTCATTGTGTTCAGTCTCTATTTCTCAAAGAAATTCAAGTTCAAACATTCCAGAATTATATCGTAATAAACTTCCTGCTCGAACCTTCTGTTATTGTGTGTCCTACCTTGGAAAATAGTTTTACATGAGGTCGTTTTAGTGTAAATCAAACACCTGATGACCTATCATATGACCTAGAACACAAGTGGTTTGTAATACAGCTCAGTAATGAATGCAAATTTCGTAGAGGTAGTTTTATTTCTATACAGGTCATAACGTTTTACTTTTATATGAAAAACAATCAATGGAATAGATCCTGGGTATTATAAAACATTGTTCATAAAGTCATTAAGCATCTTCGATCAATTCTGTGCATGTATAACAACTAGGCTTTGACACTGCTGGGATCGATTTTAAAGTGCTCCAGGTGTACTCTTGGGTTTATAAAAATAAAGCTTCCAGTCATACTGCAAACAGCTGTGAAATTTAAGAAATATTCATACTATTCAAAGTTACGTCGTTCAAGTTGCCAGACACAGTACTCTTAAATACAATCGCAATTTTGAAATGAACTCTGGGAAACTGAAATCTTCGTACTAGATGGATAATGGAAAATCTTTCAGAGATGACCAGCAAGATTTGGACATGAAAGTCTTACATTCGAGTTTTTTCTATTGGAATTATGCTGCATGACTATAATCAAGATATATAACATCAGCTCTAACATGACCGAATGTGACTACGTGGTGACGCTACAAAATCGTTTCAACATAATGTACTTAGTCTTTGTATATGAACAGACATCTCTAGAATTCTGAAGAGGGTTCTAAAATTATAGCTGAAAAAAATATATATGTATTGTTGTTTACCGCTAAGATGTGTGATGTGACTTTAATTTAATAACATGGCCCGGCATGGCCAGGTGGGTTAAGGCGTTTGACTCGTAATCTGAGGGTCGCGGGTTCGAATCTCCGTCGCACCAAATATGCTTGCCCTTTCAGCCGTGGGGGCGTTATAATGTTACGACCAATCCCACTATTCGTTGGTAAGAGAGTATCCCAGGAGGTGGCGGTGGGTGGTAATGACTGGTTGCCTTTCCTCTAGTCTTACACTGCAAAATTAGGGACGGCTAGCGCAGATAGCCCTTGAATAGCTCTGCGCGAAATTCAAAACAAACAAACAAACAATTTAATAACATCCAAACCATACATATCTCTCACTTTGAAACGCCATACTTTAACAAATAATACTAATTGAATCATGAAATAAAATAACTAATTTTTAAGTTGAAAAAACACAAGAAGACCATGTTTTCTGTTACTGCTAACAAGAAGAGCTGATTTAATTACATATGAAATTAAGTTTCCAATTCCTTATTTTACACAGGTGATGTTTCTACAATCGTCTAAACTTCTGAATTAAAGTTGGTTACTGTCACCAAATTCGAATGTTTATAATAAATTTCTTGGAGTACTAACAAATCTTCAGCTAAATATAGTTATCTTCTCTATCCACATTTCAATCAACGCTGTTTACGATTCTAGATTTAGACTAATTTAGTGCTAACAGAAACCTTGACAACAAGAAAAGTATTATCAGTGTTTGAAATGACTTATGGATACATTGATCTCATGTTTATTTTCATTTCACTTATAAGACTTTGACTTTGACCTCATAGCATGTTTGTTTGAAAATAAGTAATAAACAAAATAAAGAACGAAAAATATTAGACTTTATAAGTATTACAAATGCTAAGTAGGCTTAACTGCAAAAGTTAATCCTATTTCATGTTTGCTTACACGGTTCTTTATCATCATAGTTAAGATGTACGTGTTTCATATGCTCAATTATCGTTAATTCACTTCAGTTTTGACTCTATCCAATTTTCTAATGTAACTTTAAAAACAAAAATATTCTGTAAAACATACGAATATACATTTATAAAGAAAAAGAACAACTAATTTCCTGCCGTTTAGTGACACACATGGTTGTGAATGAGAGGTAAAGTTTGATAGACTGTGACAGTGGCGCAGAAACTGTGGGAGAAGAGGGAGGCGAAATATACAAAAAGAGAAATAGAAGAGATGATTACCCTCACACAGAGCAATGTCTATAGGGATCAAAATAACAACGACATTTCCACTTAGAAATTCTAAATTTTCATTCGTCAAAATCAAAACAACTACAGTAAAAAAGAAGTATATATATTCTACAGTATCAATATACGTTTCACTCTCAGGTTCATTGAAAGTCGTTACCCTGTGAGTTTACGACTTAAAATGCTAAAATCTAAGGTTGGATTCTCCACTGAACAAACAGCTTAATGTAACTTTGCTCTAAGCCAGCATTTTCCAAAGTGTGGTCCACGATTCGGTTCCGGGCCATGAAAAAAAAACAAAACAATCCAGTCCGCAGAGCAATAAAAAAATATAAATAAAATTAATTTTAACCCTTTCACTATCAACAGCCATTTTTAAACTTTCTCCAAGCCCTTGTTGTATATTAAAGAAAAATGTAATTAAACCAGTTAATATAAATATATTTTAATAAAATTAATATTTCCATATACATTATAATTTAAATTTTCATTTCTCTAACTTCCCCTTCTCGGTATTTCAACTAAGCTAATATAACAAGAATGAAAAATGAAAGTCTGTACTTAAGGCTACGAAAATATAGAATTCACCAGTTGATGGTTTCCTTTATACCTTCAATCCCTCAGTTCAGTTTAGAAAACCTAAGATTATGTTTTACGGTTCTTGATGACGAAAAACCCACTTAAAGTAAAAATATATCTCAGGACGGCTGATATAAGTATTACCAATTTTACTAATAAAGCAGAGAACACTGTTTCGACTTTCTTAGGTCATCCTCAGGTCGAAACGTTGTTCTCTGCTTTATTAGTAAAAGTGTTAATAACCATACCAGCCGCCATGAGGTATAAGTTTTATGATGTTGATAACCTTAAGATTCTTGTGAAATGCGATGTTTAAACGACATGTTGATTAGACACGTCCCCTGTTTGCAGGTAAGATCAAATAAGGAATTTTGTCTCACATAAAAGGATCATTTGTTCCTTCAAGTTAATCGATTCTTCGACACCACAGTTTTAGAAATTTAATTTCAAATGTGTTAAATTTGCTTAGTCTGTTAATGTAAATTAATAAGTATGCAACACCTGAGTCTTACGTCTGGTAGCGCTAAATGGCAGCAAACTAGTTGCTTGTGGCTGGCGCTAGAAGCGTCAGTTTATTCTAAGGAGAGAAAGATTTGTTTATGACTTAGTTTGTATTAACTAAATTTTTATTAAATTGTTCATTTTTAAGAAAACCCCTCTCCAATATGGATAGACGGCTGAAGAAACATGCACCGCACAATAAGACCTCTATTGATGTTAAAATGCAGCCTAGTTTTATTGAAACCTTATTGAAAATAATGTCTAATTATAAACGTATAAGTGATATGCAGCTTGATAGGAAAGAAAAAAAAAAAGACTTAGTGGATTAGACAGTATTGTGATGAATATTTGATGTATGGTTTTATAAGTGGTGGCAACAATAATGACTTCCATAATGTGTTCTTTGTGGTTCAACATCATCAAATGAGAGCGTTAAACCATTGAAAGTGAAATGCCACTCGGATACCAGACATCCAGAATACCTGAATTACCCAACAGACTTTTACATAAATAAATAAAAAATGAAATAGTTTTTACAGACACATAATTTCACACACTTTTCCACGAGATCTTCCAATGAAGACTTGGTTATAGTCTTATATAAACTTTCAAAACTAATACCTAACATAGGTTATCTGCATACTATTGGCGAAACGATAATACTTCCTGCAGTAAAAATAATTACATCTCGTGTTTATAAAACCAAGAAAATCAGTTGAATTTACTGTCCCTATCTTATAATACAGTGAATGTAGAATTGTGAAAAATAATGAATATACTCTTACACGTCGAGTTCACTGTAGTCAGTTTCTCATCAGATATGGATGAAAGCACAGATATAGCAGATAATGCCAATTTAATGTACTTTGTAAGATATGATTATAAGGACACAATTCATGAAGATTTATTATGTAAACCACTTTCAATAAGAACAGCTGCAGACGAAACTTTTAATTTAATCAATAATTTTGTAATTAAGAATTGTATTCAATGGAAAAAAAATGTGTTTGATTGAGTACCGATGGTGCTCGCCCAATGGCAGGTTCCCATAAAGGAGTTTTCCAGCGGATCCGAGCAATGGCACCAGACTGTGAAGAAAATACCCTTACTGTTGAATTCAACTATGCAAGAATGTGTTAAGTTCATAAACTATGTAAAATCTAGTTCGTTGAATTCCAGAATCTTTACTGTTTTGTGAAAAGAATTCGGAAATGAACACAAGCATCTCCTGTTACACTAAGAAGTTCAGTGGTAATCAAAAGAAATTGTCTTAAAAAGATTCATCAAAATAAAGAATGAAGTTATTTTGTTTTGGAACAACATCCCACATCAGTAAAGAATGCATTATTGAATTTAGAGACAAATTTCATAATCTGAATAATTAAGGTGGCCTATTTATGTTATATTTTTGGCTTCTTAAACGCGCTAAATCTAAATTTACAAGGTGCTAACATAAATATTTTTAAAGACAAGAAAAAGATAGAAGCAGCTGTAAAAAAAACAACAAAACTTTGGTACATCGAGTTGAGAAAAGAAAATATAAGTCTTTCTCTACTTTAAAAGAATTGTAAACCCAGATGAAGAAGGTAATATTCCAGACGAAATTTCCTCATCAATCAAAGAGCATCTTTTGGGGCTAAAATCATGCTCAAAGGAATATGTCAGTCCAATTAACAGCAGTAAATTGTGGATCAGGAGCCCTTTTACTGTTGACACAGAAAATGAGAAAGGATTACAACTCACTGAATCAGAAATTGATTCTATTACTGAACTGTCCTCTGACACTGCACTTAAAGACCGTTTTAGTCAAGTTTCGTTAATTAATTTTTGGCTGAGCTGTAGTGCTGAGTATCCAAATATACCAGAGAAAGTAGTGAGACTTGGTATGCCCTTTGTCACGACATAAAAATGTGAATCAGGCTTTTCAACGCTGGATTTCGTAAAAAAATACAGGAACAAAAAAGTTGTCGGGCCAGATTTGATGATGAAACTGGCCTCTTTTCCTCCTGATTTCAAGTTGGTGTGTGATGAAAAACAGCATCAACTTTCTCATTAGGTAAATTATTTCTTAAAAGAGCATTAATAAATATTCAGTTAATGCTAAGACAAAATAACAATAAAGTATCATTTCTTTTATCTTATCTTTACACAGTAAAACAATAAAAGACCTGTATACTTTATAATCGAACTTGATGTTAAAACTTAGTCATGTCTTAGTGGGTTATTTAATTAGGTTCTTGAAGAAACTAGGCCTCATCAAAAATTACAAAAAACTGGTCCCTAGCTGGAAAAGTTTGGGAAACGCTGCTCTAAGCCATACATTAAAAGTTACTCTCACAGAAGTTTCAATGACAGTGGATTGTGGATATTACGTAAGTACGTACATTAGACTGGACTATATATATTATATCAGTTTGTACCTTACACTGGACTATACATACTACTTCAGTTTGTACCTTACACTGGACTATAGATACTACTTCAGTTTGTACCTTACACTGGACTATAGATACTACTTCGGTTTGTACCGTACACTGGACTATAGATACTACTTCAGTATGTACCGTACACTGAACTATAGATACTACTTCAGTATGTACCGTACACTGAACTATAGATACTACTTCAGTATGTACCGTACAATGAACTATAGATACTATTTTAGTATGTACCGTACACAGGACTACAGATACTATTTCAGTATGTACCGTAAAAAGGACTATAGATACTACTTCAGTTCGTACTGTACACTGGACAATAGATACTACTTCAGTATTTACCTTACACTGGACTATAGATACTACTTCAGTTCAGTCGTGGAGGCGTTATAATGTGACGGTCAATCCCACTATTCGTTGGTAAAAGAGTACCTCAAGAGTTGGCGGTGGGTGGTGATGACTAGCTGCCTTCCCTCTAGTCTTACACAGCAAAATTATGGACGACTATCGCAGACAGCCCTCGTGTGGTTTTGTGCGAAATTGAAAACAAAGAAACTTTTTTACCAGGGCCTGAAAGCTATTCTCATAATTTTAGTACAAAATAACAAAGCTTTAACTGCCATCTTGGTGTTAATAGCTCTGTTACACATATTTTAAGGCTAACAATATACGAGACTTACATATATTTACCGTATATGAACACATTTAATGAGATATTATCGTCAAATAATATATTCTAGCCAGTTAACCTTTCACTATCATCATCATCACTGTGGTCAGTATGATATAAACCTCCAGAGATAATTAAAACAGAAATGCCGAAATAAGAAAGTTTTAAAAAGCTATTTGTCTTCTGTTATATATATATAGAGAGACAGAATTAAGTTTATATGGTAACGTTTACATTGCATATTATTATTCATGACTGAAAACAACACGGGTTAATCTAAGAAAGCACATATCTGCATATCTCCAGCTCTCAGAGATTCTCAGAGGGTAAGACCTATATCAGAATTCTGATATAAAGGAAGCTCTGCCAAAAATGTCGTGAAAAACACTTAATGGGTCGTACAGATAAATTAAAGCTGCTTTTTTGTTTTATATTTCTGCAACACCTACTCACGCGCTGAAATGCTGACAAGTATAACACACATCACATTTTGTTGACATGTGCACTTTAAATATTCCCCCATCCCCTTTCTGAGGACATAAGATGTTAATGTTACTTATTACTTTCTTGTTCCGAGTAACAGATGGATGACACATCGCGTGGAAACTACGCTCAGTGTGGCGTTTTCACTCCCCATTTATGCTTAGATATTATGTAGAGTACAAAACCAAAATGGGAATTCTTTAAAGCCATATATGATCACAATATAACTAATTAGAGAAAGGTTATCCATATTGACTCTCAATACAAAACTATCATAAAAATAATGAATTATGTAAATGATTTACAAAATTAAATTGTCAATATTCGTGTTAGATTTAGTACTCTTACTACATATAAATGGAGAGAGGAACTGGAAAACTGTGGAACCAGTCATGCCCAAGGAATAGTAGCGACAGCCCTTTAAAAATAATGAAACAACTGAAACAAGGAAGGTAATATCACAACGTTTTGAACTGTGACCAATCACGTTTCATATTTATTCAAGAACATTATATTTTTTATGAAATATGCGGTCAGCCATTTTACTGATAAATAATAAATAGTCATGCTTTAAAAAACCACAACTGGATTCAAATCGATCACGTTTCAGATAAAATAAGACAATTCATTCTTGAGAATAAATGCATTTATCCATTTAACAATCAAATCAGTACACCATTGCCTTTTATTAAAGTTTTCAGTAACATTCAATAAACGCTGTTGCAGATAATCTTAGAGAGTTGCAAGCTCAGTCTTCATAAAATAAATATAATTAGTATGATGTTATTTTACTGAACACTTATCGATGTTCACACTCAATTCGGAAGCTTCCTCACAGAAATGTAACTAGTTAAGAATATATAACAACAAATCTAAGTATGAGAAAACTAACACAAATTACTGGCATACGAACAGAGGGAGCTACTGTTCTTCCACGATGCCAGTCGGGAGACCAGAGTAGAATTTTAATATAAGCTGAAGCATCCAATGCTGGTTCCAACGGTACTAGTCATTAATTAAATACTTTTCTACCAATATTTATACATTAGGCCTAACTTTTTGGGTGAAAATCATACTATAGTTACATAGTTATATCAATAATTTTGGTTACCTGGATTATCTTGTAGTTCTGATGTGTGTAAGTAATTTGCTTTGAGTTTGATGAGAGAGTACTGATATTGTATGATAATGAACATTAATACGCTTAACACAAAATGTTTGTGTATTAAAAATATCCCACAAGTTTGTATGCAGTTTCGAGTGAGAACACTTGACTTTAGTATCTCAAAGAAAATTAAGATTCATGAACTGTATGTCTCATGTAAATCGCACCATTGTAGGCCCAAACAAAATCGTGTGATGATATATGAAAATTGGAACTTTCATTTAAAAATGTATTTAAGACTAAGTTGTAATTCAGAAATGACTCGCAGTTTTTTGTGCACTGTTATTTCTTGAACTGTCAAAATACCTATTGTCAATAACGTCATTTCTAAACTCAGCATCATATACACAGATATACTTCATTTTAGGCCTTAAATTTAAAACTAATTTATAGGTAATTTATACTATTACTTGCTATTACATCCTTCAAGTTTCGCTTTAGTACGTGTTAACTACACAACCGAAGACGGCAAAATGTATAAAAACTCTAACTTGTTTTTAACAGTGTTAGTAATCACGACCTTTCCTGTGTGTCTTGACAAAATCACCACCCAGTAACAATATACTCATTCTCTATATTCATCTTAAAGTGTCACAAAACAAGTACAAGTTAACTTACGTTGTCGCTTTTCTTGTGGTTTAAAACACCCAGCACTCCAACTCGGCATGCCGACTCACCAGTCAGGGCAGGAGTGCTCGAGGCTTAGCTTTTGTGTTATGTAAACGTAAACATCACAACTACATAGAACATTAAAAGGAACGTAGAGGCCTTGATGCTTCCCTCGAAAAATTATCCAATTTTTATCTGATCCTTTCAAAGTAGACAGACGCCAAGACTATACTTCTAGGCGTCACTCGAACCTCTAAATCTCGTAAAGTCTGCTCGTGTTAAACGTGAGGTCACGAGAACGATGAGCCAAGCAAAATGAGAAAAAATGTAAATAAGCTCTATGTATGCAATTATATTGCCTTTTAAAAACGTGACAAAAAGAAGAAACTCATTGCTTGTGCTGTAGACACCTTTAATTATATTTTTCTTAAAATAAAAATATACCCTCATAGAACGTTTTTGAATAATTTAATTTAAAATGAATGCACAATCATCACAATTACCAATGCGATAAAAAAAAACTTTTTCAGTATCTCTGGTGGCCCCCTTTGTGTTAGCTTTATAAGTAATGAAGCTCATTGCTGACCCACCAGAGGGACGAGGCAACTTAACTCAGTGTTTGGTTTATGTAATGCTCTTACGGTAGTAACCGTAAAAATATGCAATTGGTTATCTGTGCTTTGCTCATTGTGGGTATCGAAATCTGATTTTTAACTTTACCAAACTTCAGACTTACTTCTGAACTACCGGAGGACTTGATATAATGTGAAATTAGTATTGATAATACGTTTTATTTTCTTCCATGGACAATAATGTATGTCTTATATTGCAAAATTCGTAATGTGACAGGTATACTGTATAGCAAAATCAAATAAAAACATAACGCTGGTGATTTATTACATGGTTCTTATTATCGCTATCTTGTTTCGTTAATAAACTTATTACAAAAATGTTTGTCCTAAATTGTTTATGCATGATGTTTTAGTTGTCCTTTACTCACCACAGTATATAAGATTTGACAAATACAGTCATGTGAAAAAGTTAGGACACCCTATGAAAGCCTGTGTATTTTTGTAACATTTTTGGATATATAGATATTTAATCTCAATTTCAACAATACTGAGAGATTATAGGAATATAACTAAACAACTAAAACCAAAGAAAAGACTTTTCAAGATCTTCTGTAAATGCAATTCTATAAAAATGAATATTCTAACTGAGGAAAAAGTTAGGACACCCTTCCCCCTAATAGCTATTGTTACCCCCTTTGGCTGAAATAATTGCAGTGAGACGCTTTTCGTCGCCATCTACCAGTCTCTAACATCGGTCTGAAGAAAGTTTTCCCCACTTCTCAATGCAGAATTCTTTCAGCTGTGAGATGTTTGAGGGGTTTCTTGCATCTACAGCCCGTTTCAAGTTACCCCACAGCAACTCAATGGGATTAAGATCTGGGTTTTGACTCGGCCATTCAAGGACTCTCCATTTCTTAGTTTTCAGCCAGTCCTTGGTGGATTTACTGGTATGTTTTGGGTCATTGTCGTGTTGCAGGGTCCAGTTCCGCTTCAGCTTTAATTTTCGTACAGATGGTCTCACATGATCCTCAAACACCCTCTGATACACAGTAATATTCATGGTGGATTCTATCATTGTGAGCTGTCCAGGTCCTGCTGCAGCAAAGCAGCCCCAAACCATGACACTTCCACCTCCATGCTTCACAGTTGGTATGAGATTCCTTTCCTGGAATGCTGTATTTGGCTTATGCCAAACATGTCCTCTGTTTTGGTGTCCAAATAATTCAATTTTGGACTCATCTGTCCAAATAACATTATTCCAGAAGTCCTGGTCTTTGTCTACATTCTCTCTGGCAAACTTTAGTCTGGCCTTGATGTTTCTCTTAGAGAGCAAAGGTTTCCTCCTTGCACACCTCCTATGCAAGTTAAACTTGTTCAGTCTCTTTCTGATTGTAGAGGCATGCACTTTCACATCAACAGTAGTCAGAGCCTGCTGTAGGTCCTGTGATGACATGTTAGGGTGTTTGGAGACCTCTTTTAGCATCTTGCGGTCTGCTCTCGGGGTGAACTTGCTTGGACGACCAGACCTGGGCATGTTGGCAATTGTTTTGCAAGCCCTCCACTCGTTGACTATTTTCCGGACAGTGGAATTGCTGATTTCAAAATCTTTTAGGATCTTTTAAAATCCCTTACCAGACTCATAAGCAGCTACAATTTTCTTTCTAAAGGCCTCAGACAGCTCTTTTGCTTTCACCATGGTGCTCACTCTCACTTCAACAGTCAGGAGCACACCAAACTAAATGTCTGAGGTTTAAATAGGGCAAGCCTCATTTAAAATGGTGAGTAACGATCTTCTAATCATGTGCACCTGGTGTAATACACTTGTGTGTGAGTTGAACCATTTTAAGTGGGAATAATAATGTGGGGGTGTTCTAACTTTTTCCTCAGTTAGAATATGCATTTTTTGTACAATTACATTTACAGAAGATCTTGAAAAGTCTTTTTAATTTTAATTGTTTAGTTATATTCCTATAATCTCTCAGTATTGTTGAAATTGAGATTAAGTATCTATATATCCAAAAATGTTACAAAAATACACAGGCTTCCATAGAGTGTCCTCACTTTTTCACATGACTGTATGTAGAATTTACACTACTAATTTATTGTACTGAATAACTTAACGTATAAGATATTTAAGATACTAAAATTAAATATGAAGTTATAATTTAATTCACCACTTGTCACCGTGTTACACTGATTTCGGGGTATGCCACCTTTTGTTAATGACTCTTGACAAGGGCATTCTGGTATTGGTAAACTGTACAATCAGAGGTGTGGTGTCCGGGGCTAAACCACCATGGAAACAGGTGTGAATATGTAATCAGAACGATTTTGAATATGCAAATCATTGAAAGATGCAACAACCATAGCTGATATGAAGTCGCAGTGAAATGGAATGTGTCAGAACTTCATTTTAAAATTGGTTCGCTTCATGTTGGTTTTGTTATGCTACCAAAAACTGATTGCTTATGCCTAATGAGAAGACAAGTAACAGTCTAATCCGATGCGAAATTTTTATACACTTGTATTATAAAGACTTGTTCAGATTGGGGAATTAGAATTTCTAAGACGGGGATATCTCTTGTGCTTAATGTCATTGGTAAACAAAAATAACATAATCATATTTGGACATTGGACCATTTAAAAAGAGACTAGCTTATGTCAACCATTGTAGGTAAAGTGTAGTGTTTGTGAAGGTGAACACCCTCGAACACAAAGGTCAGTGCCAAAATCACCACGTGCTCAGGCAACAGTACACATCATAATCAGAAAGGCTCTTTTTATGGAAACCAGAACTACAAGATATGGGTTCGTTAAGATAAAGGTTGAACTCACATCTTTCATTCAACCATCACATATCTGAAGCAGTTGGAGAAATGGGTAGTTACACCATACGATACGAAGATACATACAATCGTATCATTGGACACAATAATTGTGAATTTCCTTGCGACTGAACTGTTTGAACGGGAAATAAACTTTCGTCCTTGTACACAAGATGGATTATGGAAAGCAAGCTCGGAAAAATGATATACTTTAGATATGACAGCCTTACAGCAGAATATTATACAATTGTAATTATTTTGCAGGGTTTTTGTCAAGATGCACAATCGTTAGATAGATTCATGACCGGACATGGCGTTAGGATAATGCTTCAAATTCAATTAACATACCCAGCCTCTAAATTGTTGGAACTTAAACTATTATACTTCTTAAACTATTCAACATTTTCTTAACAGATTTCAGCTTTTAATATAAGACTGTACATCGTCTATGTAATACACAGAAAGTCTGGTGTTTTGTTTTTATCAATTTGCCCTTGTTCCAGATTACTGACGATAGGTGAAGCCCATAACACTAGTGTTGGTGATAAGTGGTAAATCGGATAAAAAAAAAAAAAAAGGATTTATATTTGAGTTTCTTAAACAGCTTTCCTGGAAGGTAATTCAGAAGAATAAGTTAGTAGCACAAATTCTACATATTCTTAAAATCCTTTATATAAATATAGTTTCACTGAGGTAAGTAAGAAAGCAACAGTTCACTCAAGAAAGTTGGTTCAGTGTGCCGTTGTCCGGAGTTACTGATGAACGGCGGAATTTTTCTAAACTAGTGTAACTCAGAGGCATGTTGAATCTAATAGTAAACCTTAGCTTTATTTTTTGAACTGTTTTCTTCATTGTTTGATTAGAATCTTTACGCATGTATTCGTAAAGAGCTAGCTGTGCCTAGCCGTGTCTAGTTTTGAACTGATAAAGTAGAATGAAAACTTTTACCTGGCCTATTGTTGGAATTTAGCTGACACGTTTACAGCGTAACTATGGTTTCAAACTCAGAAGGCAAAAGGATGGGAGTCGTGAACCTTAGATATTTCAATTCAGGCATAGTAACCAATAGGCCACAACTATTCCTTGTTAAATAAACCTTCTTCACATGGATATAAAAATAAGAGTGATTGTAAAGGACAGTTTTTATTACAATAGGAACATGGTTTTAATTCGTAAAGCATCTTGCTTTCTACATGGTATGACTGTTCTCCATCTGCTTTTAAAATTAAGGTAAAATAATACAGCTTTTAGAAAGGACCGAATTTCGCTAAAATCGAGAATAGCCACGAATTCACTTTGGTTATTGTCAAGACCAAATACGTTTTTCGGTAATTGTACTTAGTATTTGGAAGAAAAATATTTTATTCGTAAACATATTTAAATAATGCCTCTTAAATAATTTCATCATTGGCATGGCGAGGTGGTTAGGAATCTGAGGGTTGCAGGTTTGACGCACTGTTTCACCAAACATGTTTGCCCTTTCAGCCATAGGGGTGTTATAAGGTGACAGCCTTTCCAACTATTTATTGATCAAAGAGAAGCCTAAGAGTTGGCGGTAGGTGGTGATAACTAGCTGCCTTCCCTTTAGTCTTTCATTACTAAATTAGGAACGAATAGCGCAGATAGTCTCGTGCAGTTTTGAGCAAAATTCAAGAAAAAAAACAAACTTTATCCTCAAATTTCAAAACAGAAAAAAATGTTTATACGCCATCGACAAAAAATCGGCGTGTATATAGCGAACATGAACTGTAGGAGCTAAACTATTACTTTTGCTAACTGGGCGTTTTCTCAAGAGATGGAAAGTTACTTGTGTTAGATAAACGAAATAATATTACTTCGAATGCTATTATTTTAAGATGGAACCACAAACAACTTTAAGGACAAAAAGTTAAATCATAATTATAATTGCAAAATACAGTGTTGATTTGACATCGACAAACAGAGAAAACGATTAATTTTAAGTAAATTTTCTAAGACCGGAGATGCAGGTGCAAGGACTCTAAAGAAGTCAATTTCTGGAGATGCAGGAGAACTAGCAGTAAAGAAGTAAAATACTGGAGATGCAAGTGAACTGTCAGTAAAGAAGTAAAAGATTGGAGATACATATGAACTGGCTGTAAAGAAGTAAAATGACTGGAGATACAGGTAAACCAGTTGTAAAGAAGTAAAATATTGGAGATGCAGGTGAACTGGCTGTAAAGAAGTAAAAGGCTGGAGATATGGGTGAACTGGTTATAAAGAAGTAAAAACACTGAATATACAGGTAAACCAGTTGTAAAGAAGTAAAAACACTGAATATACAGGGGAACTGGCTGTAAAGAAGTAAATTTTAAAAACACTTTTTCCCAGATTTTCTTGGTGTGCTTCTTTTATTATATCACTGCATCTCTAAAATAAACCCATATATACTTACAGAATATTCACTTTTGACAGATTTTGTGCTGGGAAGTACTCAAGATTTGGTTATTTCACTCTGAATGTATAGTGGAGAAAAAGAAACAAGGGGGAAGCTGGATTATCAATGTTGATAGTTATAATAACCATCTAATACTTAATCTAGTTAGTGAATTTTGTTTTCAATATTTATTTCAAAAGAATAATAGTTGTGAGTATTTGGATTTAAGGAATGGTTTCTGTGTTCCTGTAATGTCAGGTTTATAATGATTAATGAAGATTACCAACACATGCAGAATCTTGGACTGTCAGTGTTTGACATGTGAAATGATCAAGTTTTTAATAATTAAACAGTTGTTGTTGTATTATTAGTGTAAAGCTACATGATGTAGTTACTGCAGAGAAATACTTAAAAGAAATAACAAGTTACTGTTGTGATCTTGAAAAGGAAGAAATCCCTTGACATTCCAATTGGATCCCCAGGATGTCTCATTAAGAAAGACAATTGTTACTAGGTGCTTCACAACTCTGATAAAATTAGAACCATGTCACTAACGTTTTTGGAATAACATATACAACTCTTTTTTTTTTATTAGATATTCATACAATAAATTTACTCTGATTATGTTAATAATTTCTTTTACACCAATCAAACAAATTATCCATATTTATACAACACATATTGTCACAAATTCACACTTAGCATTTTTTGAATAAAATATATAAAACTAACTTCTATCTTTTTTTTATACCAATGCATGGCTACTGGCTGGGGTTCTGAGATCCACTGCATCTATTACTATGGATGAAATTAACAGTTATTTGGTTCTCTTTATCTGGCCAGAGTAATTCTAGTTAGAATTTTTACTTTTGGTTTATTATCTTGAAAATGGGTTTTTAGGTTTAAAGCAGCCAGTAGGGAGATATAATTCATTAGTTCTTGCTCTTGAACTTCATTATGAGTCCTCAGGAATCCTCTAACGTTTGTCAACATTTTCATTTTCCAAGTCTCCTATGAAGTGTTGGGTAAGGGTATGTTGTATATCCACTGGAGATCTATCTCTAAACTGTTGAAAGTTACACAAGTGGTCATCAGAGAAGAGAAGTATAATGGTTTTGACCTCAGGTTCTCTCCCTATTCCACATGTACTCGTTCAGAAATGCTTCTTCTATGATAAGGAAAGTTAGTGATGTGGGGACAATATGGACGAGCTACTGTTACAGGAACATGTGGAAGGTTAGAGGGTTCAACTAGGGACATTGAGGTCAAATCAGACCACAGTTCTTCACATCTAGAATAGCTTGGACTAAACAGCTTTTGCACCTGAGAACTTGTAGGTGGAACTTCCTGGTGCTTTGGACCTAGAACCAACCTACTTGTTTGAAAATAATTTCTGTTTGGGAATGTTGCACTGTTGCTACCCTTATGTCTACCTCGAGAAGAAACATGCTTCTTTTGATGCATAAAAGCTGCGAGCTCCATCTGGTGTTTCATCTGCATTTGTTTTCGTTCCTGTTTCTGCCTGTTTGGGAAATTTTTGAATGAATTAAAATAATTATTTTATGTACCTCTGAGTAAACCATGTTTCTTACATAAAATTCTAAGCTATAGATGTATGTTTAATCTTACAAATGCAGTTGATGATTAAAGAAAAACATAGTAATAGTTTATTTAAGTTCTTAAATCCAGTAAGGTCTGCTCCCATAAGGTATTTGACTCATGTCTTTCTTAGATATCTCCATTTAATTATTTTGTGTTTTTGTTTATATGTATTTAGATGTGTATATATATATATATATATATATATATATAAAACACACACCCACTTAGATCTAACAATCTTTTGCTTATTTTATTCTTCTGATAAAAGTTAATTGTAACTTAAAAAAACATTAGTACAATGAACATTACAGCCTCCAATTAATGTTAGAATGAATGGAATAAATATAAGGTAAAACTGACCTTGATAGAAGTTTTATTAAGAAATCGTCACTTTCCATAACTTCTAGCTTTGAGTAATTCTCATCATCACTTCCCGTCAAATTCTGTATTCAAAGTGAATTTTATACTTGGGAGAATGAGTAGTGTAAACCAAAGACAGTATTTTTTCATAAACTAATTATTTTCTTTATGATAATCCATAACTGTTTTAATAATTATCTGTAATTAGAAACATGTTTGTCGTTATTGAAGCAGTGAAAAGTTGGGTTCTAATTAACTTCATTTACCAATAGTTCCAAAGCTTAAATAAAACCAAAAATTTTTAATAAAGAAGATTATTTATAGATATGACGTTAAACCTAAAAACTGTGTAATTTTTCTAAGTGAATAAATTACAAAAATTAAAATTAGCTTGTAAGTTGTTTTTGTCCACATTTCTGCTTAAACCAATTTACTTGAAGTTATACAATTAGTTCAGTGCAGACACTACAAAGGTCAATACATTCTGTAAACTACAGATCAGGGAGAAAGAGAGAGCAAGATGTTGGCAAGTGCATAGTAAATTCTCTACAAATGATTTAACAAAAAAAAATCATTACATAAAGGAGTATTTAAATATTAGTAAATCACATAAATCTTGGATTGAATAACCTTTAAACTACATATGGTCTACTATGTAACTGTTTAATTCTATTGTTAACACATTCCACTGTATGCTGCATTTGAATAACCAATATCTGTGCAAAGGTTTTCATACAGATATATTTTAAACGTATTTATCATGTTTGCCATACACCTGATATCGTTGTATTTATTTTATGTAAAATAACTGCAGACATCATTTTCACTTATCTAATTTCCTTGTGTTAAACATAATAATAGTTAATTAATAGTAGTGATAATTACCTGTATAAAAATCAAAGTCACACACATTCAAACATGAGATATTAAAAACTGACAACACTTAATATCAGTTACTCACTATACAGTTTTACTCTACAAAACTGAACACACTGAGGTAAAGTAATATTCAGTGAGAGGAGAAGGAACAAGAATGAGTGGTAACTTTGTTGGAGGTGTTGCACATGATACTGAAATCTGAATGTGCAATCCATATTATGATAATATATTTCGGTTGGGAGTTACAGGAGCTGCATCACCATATCACTAACAGTCACACATACAAACTAATTTCCTTTTTTGTTTTGATTCTCAAATCAAATTATGCAACCTTTCTTCACTGTACGTTTGAGGTTAGAGACCTTGCTCTTGGTCTGGTGGAGAGCTACTATTATTAATGTTCTTGCTACTACCAAACCTATTTTTTGGTGTTGCTACAGCATATATTGAATCGATAGATGGCTTTGCCTCAACAAGGAACATCAAAGCATCAGAACAGTAATTTGCAGGTAATCGAGGGAGTAATGATGAATGATGTCCAAGTCATGGTTAGATAGCTATCTTTTGAAGAAAAGATGAAAGAATAGGTAAAGAAGAAGGAGGCTCACACAGAAGATCTGTCAGTTATACAACAAGAAATGCTGTCATTAACTACAGGGCTTCTACTGATATGGTTAGTCCTAGCACAGTCATATTTTATGCTCTTTGAAAACTGTAATAATCATAGTTCACGACTGATTTGAAACCTGTAATAATCATATCTCATCACTGATTTGATGAAAATTGTAACAATCATATCTCATCACTGGTTTGAAAACTGTAAACTGTAATAATCATATCTCCTTGTATGATACATGTTTTGTAAGATTAACCAAAATCAGATAAATCACACACTTTTTATAACTGATCTTTGTCACTGAGGTGCCTGTGGCTGAGTTATTTGGTAAATGAATAAATTTTAAGGCTATAACACAACAGATATTAAATAAGGTAAAAGGGTGTTGACACAGAAATTGCACAACAAACAAAAGTACAGATATAGGCTTAGAAGCAATCAATCACACAAATTTTAGCACAAAAACAATGCTAGTCTTAGACAGAAGTGGTCATAACAGAACACATAAAATATATGTACATCAAAGGACCTATTGTTCCATCTAAAGCATTTCATCCACTATATCAAACCAAGTTAGTCAGCTCCTATCATGTACATGATCATCAAGCCCAACCTTAAACTCCCTCAAATTTGTTACATTTGAGGACAACCTATTCTAAACTTATTTGTACTAACACAGTCATACACAGTACTCTCTACAACAGTCCAGGGTAATTCTTCACATACTGTTTCAAAGTATGTTATAAATTGTTCTCTTATTTTTCCCTAGAAAAAACACACGAAACAAAGCCTTTCCAAACTAAGTTTACACCCTTAACAGTTAAGACTAAAAAATTTACATTATTTAAAAAAAACCCCTCAAGAATATAAAATTTTCATAAAAGAAAATTATGCTACAAAAGAAGCAACAAAAATTTATGTTTACATTATGAAAAACAGCTGTTTCATCAAGACAGTAAAAACACACTATTTTACTATAATGTATATGCAAGCTTATTATTTCTTTGTCTTCTGACAATGTTGATAAACTGAAGAAATAAGTAAAAAATAACCCATTAGCACAGGGAATGTTATGATGAAAAGAAGAAACAATAAAACTAAAATAATTACAAAGAGAATAAAAACAGCTAGTATAAACCTCTAAGGTTTTGAAAAAAAACAAAACAGATTTAAAGGTAAAGAAATATGCAGCTAAACCTTACCAGGAATTCTTCAACAGAAACACTAAATCCCAGTTCAAGTGGGAGTTTATTCCATGAAAATGCATTATTCAAGCTTGAATTACTGAGATGTTTGTCTAAACTTGCTTGATGATTGCAGTCTTTGAAACCATGATGTAAATTTTGAAAACTGTGCATGAAGGATGTATCAGAGGATCCATGACTGCAACACATCATTTTTGATCCTGGTAACAGAGTAATAGCTGCTTCACTTTTAGCCCTTTGAAGGGTTTTCTTTTTTGGAGAAGGAGTGTTAATATCATCTATTGTATTAAACATTCTGTCTGTCTTGGTTTCAACTTTTTGTGTGTCATTCTCATGACAGAAATGTTGTTTATTTATGTCCTCAAACTTTCTAGAAAAGGCCAAGACTGAAGAAAAGTTACAAGTTTCTGTTGATGTAGCTAGAAGTAGCTCTTGTTTACCCATGGACAAGACAGGGTCAGTTTCTAGAAACTTAATGTCTTGATTGATACACATCCCTTGCATGATTCTGTCTCGATCAAGTTTCAAACTGTGGAAGGCATTTGATTGCGGAAATGTAGCATAGTTGTTGTGCATACCAAACACACTACTGTCACTATCATTTATAGATAGATGTTCTAGACTGAAAGCTCTAAACTTTTTATCAACTTGGGATAGTTTGTTTCTTAATCCAACTGGAATACTCAACTCTTTTGAAGAGCTTATATTCTCAGAAAATTGACCTGAAGTTTCCATGGAGAGAGTAGATCCAGTCAACAACTGATTATCACTATACATGGGGGAATGTATGTGAGATGTGACTGAGTTTTGATCCCAAGTCTCCAGGGAGAGGGTAGATCCAGGCAGAAACATGGGGGAACCAGTATCAGATGGCACTAAATTCAGCAAATGATGAGTATTGGCCATCTGCTGAGAAGAGATGGGCCAAAAGGTCAAAATGATAAAATAAGACTTGAGCAAAAAATAAAATAAAAGTAGGCAAAAAAAAAATAGAATAATCTATCAGCAAAATCAAAATAATGTAACATAAAATGTAACAGAATGTGTGAGCTAGAAATAAACAATAATAACATAAATGTAACAGAATGTGTGAGCTAGAAATAAACAATAACATAAAATGTAACAGAATGAGTGAGCTAGAAATAAACAATAATAACATAAAATGTAACAGAATGTGTGAGATAGAAATAAACAATAATAACATAAAATGTAGCAGAATGTGTGAGATAGAAAAAATAACATAAAATGTAACAGAATGTGTGAGCTAGAAATAGACAATAATAACATAAAATGTAACAGAATGAGTTTGCTAGGAATAAACAATAGTAACATAAATGTAACAGAATGTGTGAGCTAGAAATAAACAATAATAACATAAAATGTAACAGAATGTGTGAGATAGAAATAAACAATAATAACATAAAATGTAGCAGAATGTGTGAGCTAGAAAAAAATAACAAAATGTAACAGAATGTGTGAGCTAGAAATAGACAATAATAACATAAAATGTAACAGAATGCATGAGTTAAAAATAAACAATAATAGTATAAAATGTAACAGAATGAGTTTGCTAGGAATAAACAATAGTAACATAAAATGTAACAGAATGTGTGAGCTAGAAATAAACAATAAGATAAAATGTAACAGAATGTGTGAGCTAGTATTAACAATAATAACATAAAATGTAATAGAATGTGTGAGCAAGAAATAAACAATAATAAAATAAAATGTAACAGAATGCGTGAGCCAGAAATAAACAATAATAACATAAAATGCAACAGAATGTGTGAGCTAGCAATAAACAATAATAATATAAAATGCAACAGAATGTGTGAGCTAAAAATAAACAATAACAGAATGTGTGAGCTAGAAATAAATAATAGTAACATAAAATGTAACAGAATGTGTGAGGTAGAAATAAACAATAATAATATAAAATGTAACAGAATGCATGAGCTAGAAATAAACAATAATAACATAAAATGTTACAGAATGCATGAGCTAGAAATAAACAATAATAATATAAAGTGTAACAGAATGCATGAGCCAGAAATAAACAATAATAACATAAAATGTAACAGAATGCGTGAGCCAGAAATAAACAATAATAACATAAAATGCAACAGAATGTGTGAGCTAGCAATAAACAATAATAATATAAAATGCAAGAGAATGTGTGAGCTAGAAATAAACAATAACAGAATGTGTGAGCTAGAAATAAATAATAGTAACATAAAATGTAACAGAATGTGTGAGCTAGAAATAAACAATAATAACATAAATGTAACAGAATGTGTGAGCTAGCAATAAACAATAACATAAAATGTAACAGAATGAGTGAGCTAGAAATAAACAATAATAACATAAAATGTAACAGAATGTGTGAGATAGAAATAAACAATAATAACATAAAATGTAGCAGAATGTGTGAGCTAGAAAAATGTAACAGAATGTGTGAGCTAGAAATAGACAATAATAACATAAAATGTAACAGAATGCATGAGTTAGAAATAAACAATAATAGCATAAAATGTAACAGAATGAGTTTGCTAGGAATAAACAATAGTAACATAAAATGTAACAGAATGTGGCCTAGAAATAAACAATAATAACATAAAATGTAACAGAATGTGTGAGCTAGAAATAAACAATACCATAAAATGTAACAGAATGTGTGAGCTAGTATTAACAATAATAACATAAAATGTTATAGAATGTGTGAGCAAGAAATAAACAATAATAACATAAATGTAACAGAATGTGTGAGCTAGAAATAAACAATAATAACATAAAATGTAACAGAATGTGTGAGATAGAAATAAACAATAATAACATAAAATGTAGCAGAATGTGTGAGCTAGAAAAAAATAATAACATAAAATGTAACAGAATGTGTGAGCTAGAAATAGACAATAATAACATAAAATGTAACAGAATGCATGAGTTAAAAATAAACAATAATAGCATAAGATGTAACAGAATGAGTTTGCTAGGAATAAACAATAGTAACATAAAATGTAACAGAATGTGGCCTAGAAATAAACAATAGTAACATAAAATGTAACAGAATATGACCTAGAAATAAACAATAATAACATAAATGTAACAGAATGTGTGAGCTAGAAATAAACAATAACAGAATGTGTGAGCTAGAAATAAATAATAGTAACATAAAATGTAACAGAATGTGTGAGCTAGAAATAAACAATAATAACATAAATGTAACAGAATGTGTGAGCTAGCAATAAACAATAACATAAAATGTAACAGAATGAGTGAGCTAGAAATAAACAATAATAACATAAAATGTAACAGAATGTGTGAGATAGAAATAAACAATAATAACATAAAATGTAGCAGAATGTGTGAGCTAGAAAAATGTAACAGAATGTGTGAGCTAGAAATAGACAATGATAACATAAAATGTAACAGAATGCATAAGTTAGAAATAAACAATAATAGCATAAAATGTAACAGAATGAGTTTGCTAGGAATAAACAATAGTAACATAAAATGTAACAGAATGTGGCCTAGAAATAAACAATAATAACATAAAATGTAACAGAATGTGTGAGCTAGAAATAAACAATACCATAAAATGTAACAGAATGTGTGAGCTAGTATTAACAATAATAACATAAAATGTTATAGAATGTGTGAGCAAGAAATAAACAATAATAACATAAATGTAACAGAATGTGTGAGCTAGAAATAAACAATAATAACATGAAATGTAACAGAATGTGTGAGATAGAAATAAACAATAATAACATAAAATGTAGAAGAATGTGTGAGCTAGAAAAAAATAATAAGATAAAATGTAACAGAATGTGTGAGCTAGAAATAGACAATAATAACATAAAATGTAACAGAATGCATGAGTTAAAAATAAACAATAACAGCATAAGATGTAACAGAATGAGTTTGCTAGGAATAAACAATAGTAACATAAAATGTAACAGAATGTGGCCTAGAAATAAACAATAGTAACATAAAATGTAACAGAATATGACCTAGAAATAAACAATAATAACATAAAATGTAACAGAATGTGTGAGCTAGAAATAAACAATAACATAAAATGTAACAGAATGTGTGAGCTAGAAATAAACAATAATAACATAAAGTGTAACAGAATGCATGAGCCAGAAATAAACAATAATAACATAAAATGTAACAGAATGCATGAGCTAGAAATAAACAATAATAATATAAAATGTAACAGAATGCATGAGCTAGAAATAAACAATAATAACATAAAATGTTACAGAATGCATGAGCTAGAAATAAACAATAATAACATAAAATGCAACAAAATGTGTGAGCTAGAAATAAATAATAGTAACATAAAATGTAACAGAATATGTGAGGTAGAAATAAACAATAATAATATAAAATGTAACAGAATGCGAGAGCTAGAAATAAACAATAATAACATAAAATGTTACAGAATGCATGAGCTAGAAATAAACAATAATAATATAAAATGTAACAGAATGCGTGGGCTAGAAATAAACAATAATAACATAAAATGTTACAGAATGTGTGAGCTAGGAATAAACAAAAATAACATAAAATATAACAGAATGCATGAGTTAGAAATAAACAATAATAGCATAAAATGTAACAGAATGAGTTTGCTAGGAATAAACAATAGTAACATAAAATGTAACAGAATGTGGCCTAGAAATAAACAATAATAACATAAAATGTAACAGAATGTGTGAGCTAGAAATAAACAATAACATAAAATGTAACAGAATGTGTGAGCTAGTATTAACAATAATAACATAAATTGTAATAGAATGTGTGAGCAAGAAATAAACAAGAATTACATAAATGTAACAGAATGTGTGAGCTAGAAATAAACAATAACATAAAATGTAACATAATGAGTGAGCTAGAAATAAACAATAATAACATAAAATGTAGCAGAATGTGTGAGCTAGAAAAAAATAATAACATAAAATGTAACAGAATGTGTGAGCTAGAAATAGACAATAATAACATAAAATGTAACAGAATGCGTGAGCCAGAAATAAACAATAATAACATAAAATGCAACAGAATGTGTGAGCTAGAAATAAACAATAATAATATAAAATGCAACAGAATGTGTGAGCTAGAAATAAACAATAACAGAATATGTGAGCTAGAAATAAATAATAGTAACATAAAATGTAACAGAATGCATGAGCTAGAAATAAATAATAACGTAAAATGTAACAGAACGTGTGAGCTAGAATAAACAATAATAACATAAAATGTAACAGAATGAGTTTGCTAGGAATAAACAATAGTAACATAAAATGTAACAGAATGTGACCTAAAAATAAACAATAATAACATAAAATGTAACAGAATGTGTGAGCTAGAAATAAACAATAATAATATAAAATGTAACAGAATGCATGAGATAGAAATAAACAATAATAATATAAAATGTAACAGAATGCGTGAGCTAGAAATAAACAATAATAACATAAAATGTTACAGAATGCATGAGCTACAAATAAACAATAATAACATAAAATGCAACAGAATGTGTGAGCTAGGAATAAACAATAATAACATAAAATATAACAGAATGAGTTTGCTAGGAATAAACAATAGTAACATAAAATGTAACAGAATGTGACCTAGAAATAAACAATAATAACATAAAATGTAACAGAATGTGTGAGCTAGAAATAAACAATAATAACATAAAGTGTAACAGAATGCATGAGCCAGAAATAAACAATAATAACATAAAATGTAACAGAATGCATGAGCTAGAAATAAACAATAATAATATAAAATGTAACAGAATGCATGAGCTAGAAATAAACAATAATAACATAAAATGTTACAGAATGCATGAGCTAGAAATAAACAATAATAACATAAAATGCAACAGAATGTGTGAGCTAGGAATAAACAAAAATAACATAAAATATAACAGAATGCATGAGTTAGAAATAAACAATAATAGCATAAAATGTAACAGAATGAGTTTGCTAGGAATAAACAATAGTAACATAAAATGTAACAGAATGTGGCCTAGAAATAAACAATAATAACATAAAATGTAACAGAATGTGTGAGCTAGAAATAAACAATAACATAAAATGTAACAGAATGTGTGAGCTAGTATTAACAATAATAACATAAAATGTAATAGAATGTGTGAGCAAGAAATAAACAAGAATAACATAAATGTAACAGAATGTGTGAGCTAGAAATAAACAATAACATAAAATGTAACATAATGAGTGAGCTAGAAATAAACAATAATAACATAAAATGTAACAGAATGTGTGAGCTAGAAAAAAAATAATAACATAAAATGTAACAGAATGTGTGAGCTAGAAATAAACAATAATAACATAAAATGTAACAGAATGCATGAGTTAAAAATAAACAATAATAGCATAAGATGTAACAGAATGAGTTTGCTAGGAATAAACAATAGTAACATAAAATGTAACAGAATGTGGCCTAGAAATAAACAATAATAACATAAAATGTAACAGAATGCATGAGTTAAAAATAAACAATAATAGCATAAGATGTAACAGAATGCATAAGCTAGAAATAAATAATAACATAAAATGTAACAGAATGTGTGAGCTAGAAATAAATAATAATAATATAAAATGTAACAGAATGTGTAAGCTAGAAATAAACAATAATAACATAAAGTGTAACAGAATGCATGAGCCAGAAATAAACAATAATAACATAAAATGTAACAGAATGCGTGAGCCAGAAATAAACAATAATAACATAAAATGCAACAGAATGTGTGAGCTAGAAATAAACAATAATAATATAAAATGCAACAGAATGTGTGAGCTAGAAATAAACAATAACAGAATATGTGAGCTAGAAATAAATAATAGTAACATAAAATGTAACAGAATGCATGAGCTAGAAATAAATAATAACGTAAAATGTAACAGAATGTGTGAGCTAGGAATAAGCAATAATAACATAAAATGTAACAGAATGAGTTTGCTAGGAATAAACAATAGTAACATAAAATGTAACAGAATGTGACCTAAAAATAAACAATAATAACATAAAATGTAACAGAATGTGTGAGCTAGAAATAAACAATAATAATATAAAATGTAACAGAATGCATGAGATAGAAATAAACAATAATAATATAAAATGTAACAGAATGCGTGAGCTAGAAATAAACAATAATAACATAAAATGTTACAGAATGCATGAGCTAGAAATAAACAATAATAACATAAAATGTAACAGAATGTGTGAGCTAGGAATAAACAATAATAACATAAAATATAACAGAATGAGTTTGCTAGGAATAAACAATAGTAACATAAAATATAACAGAATGTGACCTAGAAATAAACAATAATAACATAAAATGTAACAGAATGTGTGAGCTAGAAATAAACAATAATAACATAAAGTGTAACAGAATGCATGAGCCAGAAATAAACAATAATAACATAAAATGTAACAGAATGCATGAGCTAGAAATAAACAATAATAATATAAAATGTAAGAGAATGCACGAGCTAGAAATAAACAATAATAACATAAAATGTTACAGAATGCATGAGCTAGAAATAAACAATAATAACATAAAATGCAACAAAATGTGTGAGCTAGAAATAAACAATAACAGAATGTGTGAGCTAGAAATAAATAATAGTAACATAAAATGTAAGAGAATATGTGAGGTAGAAATAAACAATAATAATATAAAATGTAACAGAATGCGTGAGCTAGAAATAAACAATAATAACATAAAATGTTACAGAATGCATGAGCTAGAAATAAACAATAATAATATAAAATGTAACAGAATGCATGGGCTAGAAATAAACAATAATAACATAAAATGTAACAGAATGAGTTTGCTAGGAATAAACAATAGTAACATAAAATGTAACATAATGTGGCCTAGAAATAAACAATAATAACATAAAATGTAACAGAATGTGTGAGCTAGAAATAAACAATAACATAAAATGCAACAGAATGTGTGAGCTAGAAATAAACAATAACAGAATATGTGAGCTAGAAATAAATAATAGTAACATAAAATGTAACAGAATGCATGAGCTAGAAATAAATAATAACGTAAAATGTAACAGAATGTGTGAGATAGGAATAAGCAATAATAACATAAAATATAACAGAATGAGTTTGCTAGGAATAAACAATAGTAACATAAAATATAACAGAATGTGACCTAGAAATAAACAATAATAACATAAAATGTAACAGAATGTGTGAGCTAGAAATAAACAATAATAACATAAAGTGTAACAGAATGCATGAGCCAGAAATAAACAATAATAACATAAAATGTAACAGAATGCATGAGCTAGAAATAAACAATAATAACATAAAATGTAAGAGAATGCATGAGCTAGAAATAAACAATAATAACATAAAATGTTACAGAATGCATGAGCTAGAAATAAACAATAATAACATAAAATGCAACAAAATGTGTGAGCTAGAAATAAACAATAACAGAATGTGTGAGCTAGAAATAAATAATAGTAACATAAAATGTAAGAGAATATGTGAGGTAGAAATAAACAATAATAATATAAAATGTAACAGAATGCGTGAGCTAGAAATAAACAATAATAACATAAAATGTTACAGAATGCATGAGCTAGAAATAAACAATAATAATATAAAATGTAACAGAATGCATGGGCTAGAAATAAACAATAATAACATAAAATGTTACAGAATGCATGAGCTAGAAATAAACAATAATAACATAAAATGCAACAGAATGTGTGAGCAAGGAATAAACAAAAATAACATAAAATATAACAGAATGCATGAGTTAGAAATAAACAATAATAGCATAAAATGTAACAGAATGAGTTTGCTAGGAATAAACAATAGTAACCTAAAATGTAACAGAATGTGGCCTAGAAATAAACAATAATAACATAAAATGTAACAGAATGTGTGAGCTAGAAATAAACAATAACATAAAATGTAACAGAATGTGTGAGCTAGTAATAACAATAATAACATAAAATGTAATAGAATGTGTGAGCAAGAAATAAACAAGAATAACATAAATGTAACAGAATGTGTGAGCTAGAAATAAACAATAACATAAAATGTAACATAATGAGTGAGCTAGAAATAAACAATAATAACATAAAATGTAAGCAGAATGTGTGAGCTAGAAAAAAATAATAACATAAAATGTAACAGAATGTGTGAGCTAGAAATAGACAATAATAACATAAAATGTAACAGAATGCATGAGTTAAAAATAAACAATAATAGCATAAGATGTAACAGAATGAGTTTGCTAGGAATAAACAATAGTAACATAAAATGTAACAGAATGTGGCCTAGAAATAAACAATAATAACATAAAATGTAACAGAATGCATGAGTTAAAAATAAACAATAATAGCATAAGATGTAACAGAATGCATAAGCTAGAAATAAATAATAACATAAAATGTAACAGAATGTGGCCTAGAAATAAACAATAATAACATAAAATGTAACAGAATGCATGAGCTAGAAATAAATAATAACGTAAAATGTAACAGAATGTGTGAGCTAGGAATAAGCAATAATAACATAAAATATAACAGAATGAGTTTGCTAGGAATAAACAATAGTAACATAAAATATAACAGAATGTGACCTAGAAATAAACAATAATAACATAAAATGTAACAGAATGTGTGAGCTAGAAATAAACAATAATAACATAAAGTGTAACAGAATGCATGAGCCAGAAATAAACAATAATAACATAAAATGTAACAGAATGCATGAGCTAGAAATAAACAATAATAATATAAAATGTAAGAGAATGCATGAGCTAGAAATAAACAATAATAACATAAAATGTTACAGAATGCATGAGCTAGAAATAAACAATAATAACATAAAATGCAACAAAATGTGTGAGCTAGAAATAAACAATAACAGAATGTGTGAGCTAGAAATAAATAATAGTAACATAAAATGTAAGAGAATATGTGAGGTAGAAATAAACAATAATAATATAAAATGTAACAGAATGCGTGAGCTAGAAATAAACAATAATAACATAAAATGTTACAGAATGCATGAGCTAGAAATAAACAATAATAATATAAAATGTAACAGAATGCATGGGCTAGAAATAAACAATAATAACATAAAATGTTACAGAATGCATGAGCTAGAAATAAACAATAATAACATAAAATGCAACAGAATGTGTGAGCAAGGAATAAACAAAAATAACATAAAATATAACAGAATGCATGAGTTAGAAATAAACAATAATAGCATAAAATGTAACAGAATGAGTTTGCTAGGAATAAACAATAGTAACATAAAATGTAACAGAATGTGGCCTAGAAATAAACAATAATAACATAAAATGTAACAGAATGTGTGAGCTAGAAATAAACAATAACATAAAATGTAACAGAATGTGTGAGCTAGTATTAACAATAATAACATAAAATGTAATAGAATGTGTGAGCAAGAAATAAACAAGAATAACATAAATGTAACAGAATGTGTGAGCTAGAAATAAACAATAACATAAAATGTAACATAATGAGTGAGCTAGAAATAAACAATAATAACATAAAATGTAGCAGAATGTGTGAGCTAGAAAAAAATAATAACATAAAATGTAACAGAATGTGTGAGCTAGAAATAGACAATAATAACATAAAATGTAACAGAATGCATGAGTTAAAAATAAACAATAATAGCATAAGATGTAACAGAATGAGTTTGCTAGGAATAAACAATAGTAACATAAAATGTAACAGAATGTGGCCTAGAAATAAACAATAATAACATAAAATGTAACAGAATGCATGAGTTAAAAATAAACAATAATAGCATAAGATGTAACAGAATGCATAAGCTAGAAATAAATAATAACATAAAATGTAACAGAATGTGGCCTAGAAATAAACAATAATAACATAAAATGTAACAGAATGCATGAGCTAGAAATAAATAATAACGTAAAATGTAACAGAATGTGTGAGCTAGAAATAAATAATAATAATATAAAATGTAACAGAATGTGTAAGCTAGAAATAAACAATAATAACATAAAGTGTAACAGAATGCATGAGCCAGAAATAAACAATAACAGAATATGTGAGCTAGAAATAAATAATAGTAACATAAAATGTAACAGAATGCATGAGCTAGAAATAAATAATAACGTAAAATGTAACAGAATGTGTGAGCTAGGAATAAGCAATAATAACATAAAATGTAACAGAATGAGTTTGCTAGGAATAAACAATAGTAACATAAAATGTAACAGAATGTGACCTAAAAATAAACAATAATTACATAAAATGTAACAGAATGTGTGAGCTAGAAATAAACAATAATAATATAAAATGTAACAGAATGCATGAGATAGAAATAAACAATAATAATATAAAATGTAACAGAATGCGTGAGCTAGAAATAAACAATAATAACATAAAATGTTACAGAATGCATGAGCTAGAAATAAACAATAATAACATAAAATGCAACAGAATGTGTGAGCTAGGAATAAACAATAATAACATAAAATATAACACAATGAGTTTGCTAGGAATAAACAATAGTAACATAAAATGTAACAGAATGTGTGAGCTAGAAATAAACAATAATAACATAAAGTGTAACAGAATGCATGAGCCAGAGATAAACAATAATAACATAAAATGTAACAGAATGCATTGGCTAGAAATAAACAATAATAATATAAAATGTAACAGAATGCGTGAGCTAGAAATAAACAATAACATAAAATGCAACAGAATGTGTGAGCAAGAAATAAACAATAACAGAATATGTGAGCTAGAAATAAATAATAGTAACATAAAATGTAACAGAATGCATGAGCTAGAAATAAATAATAACGTAAAATGTAACAGAATGTGTGAGCTAGGAATAAGCAATAATAACATAAAATGTAACAGAATGAGTTTGCTAGGAATAAACAATAGTAACATAAAATGTAACAGAATGTGACCTAAAAATAAACAATAATAACATAAAATGTAACAGAATGTGTGAGCTAGAAATAAACAATAATAATATAAAATGTAACAGAATGCATGAGATAGAAATAAACAATAATAATATAAAATGTAACAGAATGCGTGAGCTAGAAATAAACAATAATAACATAAAATGTTACAGAATGCATGAGCTAGAAATAAACAATAATAACATAAAATGCAACAGAATGTGTGAGCTAGGAATAAACAATAATAACATAAAATATAACAGAATGAGTTTGCTAGGAATAAACAATAGTAACATAAAATATAACAGAATGTGACCTAGAAATAAAGAATAATAACATAAAACGTAACAGAATGTGTGAGCTAGAAATAAACAATAATAACATAAAGTGTAACAGAATGCATGAGCCAGAAATAAACAATAATAACATAAAATGTAACAGAATGCATGAGCTAGAAATAAACAATAATAATATAAAATGTAAGAGAATGCATGAGCTAGAAATAAACAATAATAACATAAAATGTTACAGAATGCATGAGCTAGAAATAAACAATAATAACATAAAATGCAACAAAATGTGTGAGCTAGAAATAAACAATAACAGAATGTGTGAGCTAGAAACAAATAATAGTAAAATAAAATGTAAGAGAATATGTGAGGTAGAAATAAACAATAATAATATAAAATGTAACAGAATGCGTGAGCTAGAAATAAACAATAATAACATAAAATGTTACAGAATGCATGAGCTAGAAATAAACAATAATAATATAAAATGTAACAGAATGTGTGAGCAAGGAATAAACAAAAATAACATAAAATATAACAGAATGCATGAGTTAGAAATAAACAATAATAGCATAAAATGTAACAGAATGTGGCCTAGAAATAAACAATAATAACATAAAATGTAACAGAATGTGTGAGCTAGAAATAAACAATAACATAAAATGTAACAGAATGTGTGAGCTAGTATTAACAATAATAACATAAAATGTAATAGAATGTGTGAGCAAGAAATAAACAAGAATAACATAAATGTAACAGAATGTGTGAGCTAGAAATAAACAATAACATAAAATGTAACATAATGAGTGAGCTAGAAATAAACAATAATAACATAAAATGTAGCAGAATGTGTGAGCTAGAAAAAAATAATAACATAAAATGTAACAGAATGTGTGAGCTAGAAATAGACAATAATAACATAAAATGTAACAGAATGCATGAGTTAAAAATAAACAATAATAGCATAAGATGTAACAGAATGAGTTTGCTAGGAATAAACAATAGTAACATAAAATGTAACAGAATGTGGCCTAGAAATAAACAATAATAACATAAAATGTAACAGAATGCATGAGTTAAAAATAAACAATAATAGCATAAGATGTAACAGAATGCATAAGCTAGAAATAAATAATAACATAAAATGTAACAGAATGTGGCCTAGAAATAAACAATAATAACATAAAATGTAACAGAATGCATGAGCTAGAAATAAATAATAACGTAAAATGTAACAGAATATGTGAGCTAGAAATAAATAATAATAATATAAAATGTAACAGAATGTGTAAGCTAGAAATAAACAATAATAACATAAAGTGTAACAGAATGCATGAGCCAGAAATAAACAATAATAACATAAAATGTAACAGAATGCGTGAGCCAGAAATAAACAATAATAACATAAAATGCAACAGAATGTGTGAGCTAGAAATAAACAATAATAATATAAAATGCAACAGAATGTGTGAGCTAGAAATAAACAATAACAGAATATGTGAGCTAGAAATAAATAATAGTAACATAAAATGTAACAGAATGCATGAGCTAGAAATAAATAATAACGTAAAATGTAACAGAATGTGTGAGCTAGGAATAAGCAATAATAACATAAAATGTAACAGAATGTGTGAGCTAGAAATAGACAATAATAACATAAAATGTAACAGAATGCATGAGTTAAAAATAAACAATAATAGCATAAGATGTAACAGAATGAGTTTGCTAGGAATAAACAATAGTAACATAAAATGTAACAGAATGTGGCCTAGAAATAAACAATAATAACATAAAATGTAACAGAATGCATGAGTTAAAAATAAACAATAATAGCATAAGATGTAACAGAATGCATAAGCTAGAAATAAATAATAACATAAAATGTAACAGAATGTGGCCTAGAAATAAACAATAATAACATAAAATGTAACAGAATGCATGAGCTAGAAATAAATAATAACGTAAAATGTAACAGAATGTGTGAGCTAGAAATAAATAATAATAATATAAAATGTAACAGAATATGTAAGCTAGAAATAAACAATAATAACATAAAATGTAACAGAATGCATGAGCCAGAAATAAACAATAATAACATAAAATGTAACAGAATCGTGAGCCAGAAATAAACAATAATAACATAAAATGCAACAGAATGTGTGAGCTAGAAATAAACAATAATAATATAAAATGCAACAGAATGTGTGAGCTAGAAATAAACAATAACAGAATATGTGAGCTAGAAATAAATAATAGTAACATAAAATGTAACAGAATGCATGAGCTAGAAATAAATAATAACGTAAAATGTAACAGAATGTGTGAGCTAGGAATAAGCAATAATAACATAAAATGTAACAGAATGAGTTTGCTAGGAATAAACAATAGTAACATAAAATGTAACAGAATGTGACCTAAAAATAAACAATAATAACATAAAATGTAACAGAATGTGTGAGCTAGAAATAAACAATAATAATATAAAATGTAACAGAATGCATGAGATAGAAATAAGCAATAATAATATAAAATGTAACAGAATGCGTGAGCTAGAAATAAACAATAATAACATAAAATGTAACAGAATGCATGAGCTAGAAATAAACAATAATAATATAAAATGTAACAGAATGCATGAGCTAGAAATAAACAATAATAACATAAAATGTTACAGAATGCATGAGCTAGAAATAAACAATAATAACATAAAATGCAACAGAATGTGTGAGCTAGGAATAAACAAAAATAACATAAAATATAACAGAATGCATGAGTTAGAAATAAACAATAATAGCATAAAATGTAACAGAATGAGTTTGCTAGGAATAAACAATAGTAACATAAAATGTAACAGAATGTGGCCTAGAAATAAACAATAATAACATAAAATGTAACAGAATGTGTGAGCTAGAAATAAACAATAACATAAAATGTAACAGAATGTGTGAGCTAGTATTAACAATAATAACATAAAATGTAATAGAATGTGTGAGCAAGAAATAAACAAGAATAACATAAATGTAACAGAATGTGTGAGCTAGAAATAAACAATAATAATATAAAATGTAACAGAATGCATGAGATAGAAATAAACAATAATAATATAAAATGTAACAGAATGCGTGAGCTAGAAATAAACAATAATAACATAAAATGTTAGAGAATGCATGAGCTAGAAATAAACAATAATAACATAAAATGCAACAGAATGTGTGAGCTAGGAATAAACAATAATAACATAAAATATAACACAATGAGTTTGCTAGGAATAAACAATAGTAACATAAAATGTAACAGAATGTGTGAGCTAGAAATAAACAATAATAACATAAAGTGTAACAGAATGCATGAGCCAGAGATAAACAATAATAACATAAAATGTAACAGAATGCATTGGCTAGAAATAAACAATAATAATATAAAATGTAACAGAATGCGTGAGCTAGAAATAAACAATAACATAAAATGCAACAGAATGTGTGAGCTAGAAATAAACAATAACAGAATATGTGAGCTAGAAATAAATAATAGTAACATAAAATGTAACAGAATGCATCAGCTAGAAATAAATAATAACGTAAAATGTAACAGAATGTGTGAGCTAGGAATAAGCAATAATAACATAAAATGTAACAGAATGAGTTTGCTAGAATAAACAATAGTAACATAAAATGTAACAGAATGTGACCCAAAAAATAAACAATAATAACATAAAATTTAACAGAATGTGTGAGCTAGAAATAAACAATAATAATATAAAATGTAACAGAATGCATGAGATAGAAATAAACAATAATAATATAAAATGTAACAGAATGCGTGAGCTAGAAATAAACAATAATAACATAAAATGTTACAGAATGCATGAGCTAGAAATAAACAATAATAACATAAAATGCAACAGAATGTGTGAGCTAGGAATAAACAATGATAACATAAAATATAACAGAATGAGTTTGCTAGGAATAAACAATAGTAACATAAAATATAACAGAATGTGACCTAGAAATAAAGAATAATAACATAAAATGTAACAGAATGTGTGAGCTAGAAATAAACAATAATAACATAAAATGTAACAGAATGCATGAGCCAGAAATAAACAATAATAACATAAAATGTAACAGAATGCATGAGCTAGAAATAAACAATAATAATATAAAATGTAAGAGAATGCATGAGCTAGAAATAAACAATAATAACATAAAATGTTACAGAATGCATGAGCTAGAAATAAACAATAATAACATAAAATGCAACAAAATGTGTGAGCTAGAAATAAACAATAACAGAATGTGTGAGCTAGAAACAAATAATAGTAACATAAAATGTAAGAGAATATGTGAGGTAGAAATAAACAATAATAATATAAAATGTAACAGAATGCGTGAGCTAGAAATAAACAATAATAACATAAAATGTTACAGAATGCATGAGCTAGAAATAAACAATAATAATATAAAATGTAACAGAATGTGTGAGCAAGGAATAAACAAAAATAACATAAAATATAACAGAATGCATGAGTTAGAAATAAACAATAATAGCATAAAATGTAACAGAATGTGGCCTAGAAATAAACAATAATAACATAAAATGTAACAGAATGTGTGAGCTAGAAATAAACAATAACATAAAATGTAACAGAATGTGTGAGCTAGTATTAACAATAATAACATAAAATGTAATAGAATGTGTGAGCAAGAAATAAACAAGAATAACATAAATGTAACAGAATGTGTGAGCTAGAAATAAACAATAACATAAAATGTAACATAATGAGTGAGCTAGAAATAAACAATAATAACATAAAATGTAGCAGAATGTGTGAGCTAGAAAAAAATAATAACATAAAATGTAACAGAATGTGTGAGCTAGAAATAGACAATAATAACATAAAATGTAACAGAATGCATGAGTTAAGAAATAAACAATAATAGCATAAGATGTAACAGAATGAGTTTGCTAGGAATAAACAATAGTAACATAAAATGTAACAGAATGTGGCTTAGAAATAAACAATAATAACATAAAATGTAACAGAATGCATGAGTTAAAAATAAACAATAATAGCATAAGATGTAACAGAATGCATAAGCTAGAAATAAATAATAACATAAAATGTAACAGAATGTGGCCTAGAAATAAACAATAATAACATAAAATGTAACAGAATGCATGAGCTAGAAATAAATAATAACGTAAAATGTAACAGAATGTGTGAGCTAGAAATAAATAATAATAATATAAAATGTAACAGAATGTGTGAGCTAGAAATAAACAATAATAACATAAAATGTAACAGAATGCATGAGCCAGAAATAAACAATAATAACATAAAATGTAACAGAATGCGTGAGCCAGAAATAAACAATAATAACATAAAATGCAACAGAATGTGTGAGCTAGAAATAAACAATAATAATATAAAATGCAACAGAATGTGTGAGCTAGAAATAAACAATAACAGAATATGTGAGCTAGAAATAAATAATACTAACATAAAATGTAACAGAATGCATGAGCTAGAAATAAATAATAACGTAAAATGTAACAGAATGTGTGAGCTAGGAATAAGCAATAATAACATAAAATGTAACAGAATGAGTTTGCTAGGAATAAACAATAGTAACATAAAATGTAACAGAATGTGACCTAAAATAAACAATAATAACATAAAATGTAACAGAATGTGTGAGCTAGAAATAAACAATAATAATATAAAATGTAACAGAATGCATGAGATAGAAATAAACAATAATAATATAAAATGTAACAGAATGCGTGAGCTAGAAATAAACAATAATAACATAAAATGTTACAGAATGCATGAGCTAGAAATAAACAATAATAACATAAAATGCAACAGAATGTGTGAGCTAGGAATAAACAATAATAACATAAAATATAACAGAATGAGTTTGCTAGGAATAAACAATAGTAACATAAAATGTAACAGAATGTGACCTAGAAATAAACAATAATAACATAAAATGTAACAGAATGTGTGAGCTAGAAATAAACAAAAATAACATAAAGTGTAACAGAATGCATGAGCCAGAAATAAACAATAATAACATAAAATGTAACAGAATGCATGAGCTAGAAATAAACAATAATAATATAAAATGTAACAGAATGCATGAGCTAGAAATAAACAATAATAACATAAAATGTTACAGAATGCATGAGCTAGAAATAAACAATAATAACATAAAATGCAACAGAATGTGTGAGCTAGGAATAAACAAAAATAACATAAAATATAACAGAATGCATGAGTTAGAAATAAACAATAATAGCATAAAATGTAACAGAATGAGTTTGCTAGGAATAAACAATAGTAACATAAAATGTAACAGAATGTGGCCTAGAAATAAACAATAATAACATAAAATGTAACAGAATGTGTGAGCTAGAAATAAACAATAACATAAAATGTAACAGAATGTGTGAGCTAGTATTAACAATAATAACATAAAATGTAATAGAATGTGTGAGCAAGAAATAAACAAGAATAACATAAATGTAACAGAATGTGTGAGCTAGAAATAAACAATAACATAAAATGTAACATAATGAGTGAGCTAGAAATAAACAATAATAACATAAAATGTAGCAGAATGTGTGAGCTAGAAAAAAATAATAACATAAAATGTAACAGAATGTGTGAGCTAGAAATAGACAATAATAACATAAAATGTAACAGAATGCATGAGTTAAAAATAAACAATAATAGCATAAGATGTAACAGTATGAGTTTGCTAGGAATAAACAATAATAACATAAAATGTAACAGAATGCATGAGTTAAAAATAAACAATAATAGCATAAGATGTAACAGAATGCATGAGCTAGAAATAAATAATAACGTAAAATGTAACAGAATGTGTGAGCTAGAAATAAATAATAATAATATAAAATGTAACAGAATGTGTAAGCTAGAAATAAACAATAATAACATAAAGTGTAACAGAATGCATGAGCCAGAAATAAACAATAATAACATAAAATGTAACAGAATGCGTGAGCCAGAAATAAACAATAATAACATAAAATGCAACAGAATGTGTGAGCTAGAAATAAACAATAATAATATAAAATGCAACAGAATGTGTGAGCTAGAAATAAACAATAACAGAATATGTGAGCTAGAAATAAATAATAGTAACATAAAATGTAATAGAATGTGTGAGCAAGAAATAAACAAGAATAACGTAAAATGTAACAGAATGTGTGAGCTAGGAATAAGCAATAATAACATAAAATGTAACAGAATGAGTTTGCTAGGAATAAACAATAGTAACATAAAATGTAACAGAATGTGACCTAAAAATAAACAATAATAACATAAAATGTAACAGAATGTGTGAGCTAGAAATAAACAATAATAATATAAAATGTAACAGAATGCATGAGATAGAAATAAACAATAATAATATAAAATGTAACAGAATGCGTGAGCTAGAAATAAACAATAATAACATAAAATGTTACAGAATGCATGAGCTAGAAATAAACAATAATAACATAAAATGCAACAGAATGTGTGAGCTAGGAATAAACAATAATAACATAAAATATAACAGAATGAGTTTGCTAGGAATAAACAATAGTAACATAAAGTGTAACAGAATGCATGAGCCAGAAATAAACAATAATAACATAAAATGTAACAGAATGCATGAGCTAGAAATAAACAATAATAATATAAAATGTAATAGAATGCATGAGCTAGAAATAAACAATAATAACATAAAATGTTACAGAATGCATGAGCTAGAAATAAACAATAATAACATAAAATGCAACAAAATGTGTGAGCTAGAAATAAACAATAACAGAATGTGTGAGCTAGAAATAAATAATAGTAACATAAAATGTAAGAGAATATGTGAGGTAGAAATAAACAATAATAATATAAAATGTTACAGAATGCATGAGCTAGAAATAAACAATAATAATATAAAATGTAACAGAATGCGTGGGCTAGAAATAAACAATAATAACATGAAATGTTACAGAATGCATGAGCTAGAAATAAACAATAATAACATAAAATGTAACAGAATGCGTGAGCCAGCAATAAACAATAATAACATAAAATGCAACAGAATGTGTGAGCTAGAAATAAATAATAATAATATAAAATGTAACAGAATGTGTGAGCTAGAAATAAACAATAATAATATAAAATGTAACAGAATGCATGAGATAGAAATAAACAATAATAATATAAAATGTAACAGAATGCGTGAGCTAGAAATAAACAATAATAACATAAAATGTTACAGAATGCATGAGCTAGAAATAAACAATAATAACATAAAATGCAACAGAATGTGTGAGCTAGGAATAAACAATAATAACATAAAATATAACAGAATGAGTTTGCTAGGAATAAACAATAGTAACATAAAATGTAACAGAATGTGACCTAGAAATAAACAATAATAACATAAAATGTAACAGAATGTGTGAGCTAGAAATAAACAATAATAACATAAAGTGTAACAGAATGCATGAGCCAGAAATAAACAATAATAACATAAAATGTAACAGAATGCATGAGCTAGAAATAAACAATAATAATATAAAATGTTACAGAATACATGAGCTAGAAATAAACAATAATAACATAAAATACAACAAAATGTGTGAGCTAGAAATAAACAATAACAGAATGTGTGAGCTAGAAATAAATAATAGTAACATAAAATGTAACAGAATATGTGAGGTAGAAATAAACAATAATAATATAAAATGTAACAGAATGCGTGAGCTAGAAATAAACAATAATAACATAAAATGTTACAGAATGCATGAGCTAGAAATAAACAATAATAATATAAAATGTAACAGAATGCGTGAGCTAGAAATAAACAATAATAACATAAAATGTTACAGAATGCATGAGCTAGAAATAAACAATAATAACATAAAATGCAACAGAATGTGTGAGCTAGGAATAAACAAAAATAACATAAAATATAACAGAATGCATGAGTTAGAAATAAACAATAATAGCATAAAATGTAACAGAATGAGTTTGCTAGGAATAAACAATAGTAACATAAAATGTAACAGAATGTGGCCTAGAAATAAACAATAATAACATAAAATGTAACAGAATGTGTGAGCTAGAAATAAACAATAACATAAAATGTAACAGAATGTGTGAGCTAGTATTAACAATAATAACATAAAATGTAATAGAATGTGTGAGCAAGAAATAAACAAGAATAACATAAATGTAACAGAATGTGTGAGCTAGAAATAAACAATAACATAAAATGTAACATAATGAGTGAGCTAGAAATAAACAATAATAACATAAAATGTAACAGAATGTGTGAGCTAGAGAAAATAAACAATAATAACATAAAATGCAACAGAATGTGTGAGCTAGAAATAAATAATAATAATATAAAATGCAACAGAATGTGTGAGCTAGAAATAAATAATAGTAACATAAAATGTAACAGAATATGTGAGGTAGTAATAAACAATAATAATATAAAATGTATCAAAATGCGTGAGCTAGAAATAAACAATAATAACATAAAATGTTACAGAATGCATGAGCTAGAAATAAACAATAATAACATAAAATGTAACAGAATGTGTGAGCTAGAAATAAACAATAATAACATAAAATGTAACAGAATGCATGAGCTAGAAATAAATAATAACATAAAATGTAACAGAATGTGTGAGCTAGAAATAAATAATAATAATATAAAATGTAACAGAATGCGTGAGCCAGAAATAAACAATAATAACATAAAATGCAACAGAATGTGTGAGCTAGAAATAAACAATAATAATATAAAATGCAACAGATTGTGTGAGCTAGAAATAAATAATAGTAACATAAAATGTAACAGAATGTGTGAGCTAGAAATAAACAATAATAATATAGAATGTAACAGAATGCGTGAGCTAGAAATAAACAATAATAACATAAAATGTTACAGAATGCATGAGCTAGAAATAAACAATAATAACATAAAATGCAACAGAATGTGTGAGCTAGGAATAAACAATAGTAACATAAAATGTAACAGAATGTGAACTAGAAAGAAACAATAATAACATAAAATATAACAGAATGCATGAGCTAGAAATAAATAATAACGTAAAATGTAACAGAATGTGTGAGCTAGGAATAAGCAATAATAACATAAAATGTAACAGAATGAGTTTGCTAGGAATAAACAATAGTAACATAAAATGTAACAGAATGTGACCTAAAAATAAACAATAATAACATAAAATGTAACAGAATGTGTGAGCTAGAAATAAACAATAATAATATAAAATGTAACAGAATGCGTGAGCTAGAAATAAACAATAATAACATAAAATGTAACAGAATGTGTGAGCTAGAAATAAATAATAATAACATAAAATGCAACAGAATGTGTGAGCTAGAAATAAACAATAATAACATAAAATGTAACAGAATGTGTGAGCTAGGAATAAATAAAAATCAATACGAATAAAAGTTTTAAAAGGTTACACAATATTAAAGATAATTACAACAGAAGATAAATTTAAAAGAAATTCATAAAAGGTTGGTGCTTAGGTCTATAAACGGTTTCAGTTTATTTTCTAACATAATCAGTGTTTAGAAATCTGCATATATTGGAACTATAAATGCACCCATTAATCAGTGCAATAATCTAATGCAACTTTTTCATTTATGATGATCTGAGTGTGTTGTTTTATCAGCTAGTGTTGACACTGAAATATACATGATGTTAATATACATTACAGTTTTGTTTAAGAAGATGTAGTGAGTACTATACAACAGTTTCAAATATCATAAAATATTTAATCCAAATTGCACATTATTTAACACTCCTACGAAAAGTAGGGCTTAATAGGCCCCAGAGCAACTTGAAAGGTTATTAATATTAGGCAAATAATTTTGTATTTAAATGAAATTGCCATTTAAATCCATTAATGAATGGATTAACGAGATTCCCATTGTCCCTATCTACTATCTAGCGAAACCACAGCCAGGGAAACGGGCTTGGAGAAATCAGGACTAGAAACGTCTTTTCGTAGGAGTGTTAAATAAGACTTCAGAAACACTTTCCTATGCAAGTTATTTAACTTATGTATGTATCTATATGTTTATCTATTCTAGTACAATGACACATCATTAGATTTCTCCTACATATTTAGCTATATTGGGTACTGTTTTTGTAACTAAATCACCTTACAAGTGACACGTTTAGAAAAAGACTTAAGTATTTAATATTATTTTTTAATGTTTAACAAGAGCTGATCTACAATACGTTATAATGTCACCATAACAACAGATGTTAGTATTTACCTTTGAAAGAGCAGTATCCAAATTCTGAGTATCTGGCCAACGTGTCATTACATTTGCATTGGTGTCCCATCTTTTAAACTGTAAATCTGTTTCAGCAGTAACATCATCTGAAATTGTTTGCACTTGGAACCTTCCTCGAGTGACTGCTGGAGAAACTGAGACATTTGGATGAGAAGTTGGAATGTCTGGATGACCATATCTAAAACTACTACTGGCATTCTGATTCAATTTTGAACTAAAATTAGCAGTGACATTGCTCATAACTGATGTAACTTTATCATTCATTTCAAGGTTAACAGAAGTTTGAATGCTCGAAGAATCATCGTGTATACGTGTTACTGAAAAACGAGAAAGTCTTCTGGTGACTGGGCTAATAGGAAATGTTGTTGATGTTTTACATGGTAAGGAAATACTGTGACACCTCCCTGAAACAAAATAAAATACTTCTTTATCCCCAGTGCTAAGAAAAAATTTTCTCAACTCTTATTGTAAATTGTAAGGTTTATTTGAAGCCCAAAAATTAACACGTCAAAATGACAACTCTATCAACTATCTTGAGATCACCATTGATTAAAATTTTACTAAATGCAAAATTATTGTTTTTTCATACAATTAACTTTTCAGAATAATAAGTATTTAGGCTTTCTCAAACCTAAAAGTTTAGCTGTATAGATTGTAAGTTAAATTATGTTTTCACTTACTGACAACAACAAAATGAAAGAAAATTAAATATTAAATGCAGCTAAAGAAGAATATTCTCAACAGAGAAAGTTTTTATTATTAATTCAAATAATATTTCATAATCTATAATGTAATGAAATCTTGTAAGAGGATAACTTTTTAATGCAATTAGTCCTACATGGGGGGTTGTTATTTTACTAAAATAAAATCCTATTAGGGGGAATTTTTTCATTACAATGAAATTCTGGAAAAAAGCAATATTTTTGTATTATAATGAAATCCTGAAAAAGTGGCATATTTTTTACTATAATAAAATCTGCAAGGGGAATATTTTTGAAATAATGAAATCCTACAAGATGAATATTTTTTTACAAAAATAAAACCATATAATAAGAATATTCTTTAAATACAATAAGATATTATAAGGGGGTTTCTTTTGCTTTAATGATTTTTTTGAAAAATTATTTCACATCTATTAGCAAGTAACTAAAATAAAATAAAAGTTCAAACAAACATAGGTTGGGTATCTGGCTTCTTGTACTCAGTAATTTAAACAAAGTATGTAACACACTTATGTTACTGTTGGATACCTGGCTTGTTATTCTGTGTAATTTAAACAAAGTTTATAACAATCCTATGTTTCTCTTGGGTATCTGACTTTCTGTACTGTGTAATTTAAACAAAGTTTGTAATAAATCTATGTTACTCTTGGGTATCTTGCCTTTTGTACTGTGTAATTCTAACAAAGTTCATAACAAACGTATTTTATTGTTCGGTACCTGGCTTGTTGTACTGTGTAATTTAAACAAAGTTTATTACAAATCAATGATACAGTTGTGTATCTGGTTTGTTGTACTGTGTGATTTATACAAAGTTTATAAAAACTTGTGTTACTGTTGGGTGTCTGGCTTGTTTTATTGTGTAATTTGAAGAAAGTTTATAAAAACCCATATTACTGTTGGCTATCTGTCTTGTTTTGCTGTGTAATTTAAACAGTGTTTATAGGAAATCTATGTTACTGTTGGGTGTCTGGCTTATTGTAACGTGTAATTTAAACCAAGTTTATAAAAACCTATGTTACTGTTGGATACCTGGCTTGTTATTCTGTGTAATTTAAACAAATTTTATGACAACTCTATGTCACTGTTGGGTATCTGGCTTCTTGTATTGTGTGATTTAAACAAAGTTCACAATAAAACTATAATACTGTTGGGTAACTGGATAATTGTGTTGTGTAATTTAAACAAACTTTATAACAAATCTATGTTATCGTTGGGTGTCTGGCTTGTTCTCGATAATCTGCCTTAATGTACTATGTAATTCAAAAAAAATTTATAACAAACCTGTGTAACTGTTGGTTATATAGCTTGTCCTACTGTTGCATTCAAATAAAGTTCATAACAAACCTATGTTACTTTTGGGTATCTGGCTTGTTGTACTATGTAATTTAAAGAAAGTTTATGAGAAACCTATGTTATTGGTGTTTAACTGGCTTGCTGCACTGTGTAATTTAGTCAAAGTTTATAACATACCTATGTTACTGTTGGTTGTTTGGCTTCTAGTACTGTGTAATTGAAACAAATTTCATAACATACCTATGTTAGTGTTGGATATCTCATTTGCTGTACTGTGTAACTTAAAAAAATCATAACAAACCTATGTTAATGTTGGATATCTGGTTTGTTGTACTGTGTACCTTAAAAGAAAATTCATAACAAATATATGTTACTGTTGGGTATCTGGCTTCTTGTAATGTGTAATTCAAACAAAGTTCATAACAAACCTATTTCATTGTTGGGTATATGGCTTGTTCTTCTGTGTAATTTAAAAAAGTTGATAACACACCTATGTTACTGTTGTGAATCTGGCTTGTTGTACTGTGTAATTGAAAAAAAGTTAATAACAAACTTAGGCTACTGTTAGTTGTATGGCTTGTTCTACTGTTGCATTCAAAGAAAGTTTACAACAAACTTATGTCACTGTTATGTATGTGGCTTGTTGTACTGTAAGATTTAAAAAATCATAATAAACCTCTGTTAGTGTAGGTTAGCTAGTTTGTTCTACTGTGTAATTCAAACAAAGGTTATAACAAACCAATGTTACTGATTGGTATCTTGCTCATTCTACTGTGTAATACAAAAAAGTTTATAACATATTTATGCTATTGTTGGGTGTCTGTATTTTTGTACTATGTAATTTAAACAAAATTCATAATAAACCTTTCTTAGTGTTGGGTATCTGGTTTGTTGCACTGTATAATTCAAAGAAAGTTAATAAGAAACCTATGATACTGTTGGGTATCTGGCTTCTTCTATGGTGTAATTTAAACAACGTTCATAAGAAACCTACGTCACTGTTGGGTATCTGGATTGTTGTACTGTATAATTTAAACAAAAGTAATAATAAACCTTTGTTAGTGCAGGGTATCTTGCTCATTGTATTGTGTAATTTAAACAATGGTTATAACAAACCTATGTTACTTTTGGGTATCTGGCCTGTTTCACTGTGTAATTCAAACAATGATTATAAGAAACCTATCTTACTGTTGGGTATTTGGCTTTTTGTACTGTGCAATTTAAACAACGTTCATAACAAACCTATATCACTATTAGGTATATAGCTTGTTGTACTGTGTAATTTAAAAAAAATCATAATAAACTACTCTGTTAGTGTAGGATATTTGGTTTGTTGTACTGTGTAATTCAAATAAACTTTACTGCAAACCTTTGTTACTGCTGGGTATCTGATTCGTTTTACTGTGGAATTAAAACAATGTTAAAACAAATCTATCTTACTGTTACATATCTAGCTTTTTGTACTTTGGAATTGAAAGTATGTTTATAAGAAACCTATGTTACTGTTAGGTGTCTGCCTTGTATTGTGTAATTTAAAAAAGGTTTATACCAAATCTATGTTACTGTTGGTTATGTGGCTTGTTGTACTGTGAAATTTAAAGAAAGTTTATAACAAACCTATGTTACTGTTGGGTATCTGGATTGTTGTAATGCACAATTTCAAGAAAGTTTATAACAAACCTATGTTACTGCTGGGTATCTGAATCATTGTACTATGGAATTAAAACAATGTTTATCACAAACTAATGTTACTTTGAGTATCTGGCCTGTTGCACTGTGTAATTCAAACAAAGTTTAAAACAAACCTATCTTACTGTTATATATCTGGCTTGTTGAGCTGTGGAATTTAAAGTAAGTTTATAATAAACGTACGATATTCTTGGGTAGGAAGCTTCTTGTACTGTGTAATGTAAACAACATTCATAACAAACCTTTATGACTGTTGGGTATCAGGCTTGTTGTACTGTGTAATTCAAAACACTGTTAGGTAGTTTATAACAAAACCTACGTTATGTTGGGTGCTGTTGTAATTTAAAAAATGTTTATAGGAAACCTATGTTACTGTTGGGTAACTGGCTCGTGGTACTGTGTAATTCAAAAAGTTTATAACAAACCTATGTTACACTTGGGTATCTGGATTGTTGTACTGTGTAATATCAACAAAGTGTACAACAAACCTATGGTACTATTGGGTAACTGGCTTTTTGTACTGTTTAATTAAAAAAGTTCACAACAAACGTATTTCTCGTCCTAATTCGTTGTACTGTGATATAAACAAAGTTTATAAGAAATCTATGTTACTGTTAGGTGTCTAACTTGTATTGTAATTCAAACGAAGTTTATAACAAACCTATGTCGCTGTTGGGTACCTGGCTCGTCCTAATTTATTGCATAAAAAGGTTTATACCAAATCTATGTTACTGTTGGTTATGTAGCTTGTTGTACTGTGAAATTTAAAGAAAGTTTATAACAAACCTATGTTACTGTTGGGTATCTGGATTGTTGTATTGTGTAATTTAAAGAAAGTTTATAACAAACCTATGTTACTGTTGGGTATCTGGATTGTTGTATTGTGTAATTTAAAGAAAGTTTATAACAAACTTATGTTACTGTTTGGTATCTGATTCGTTGTACTGTGGAATTAAAACAATGCTTATAACAAACCTGTTACTTTGTGTATCTGGCCTGTTGCACTGTATAATTCAAACAAAGTTTAAAACAAACCTATATTACTGTTATATATCTGGCTTGTTGTACTATGGAATTTAAAGAAAGTTTACCTATCTTACTGTCATAACTATGGAATTTAAAGAAAGTTTATAATAAACGTACGATATACTTGGGTATGAAGCTTCTTGTACTGTGTAATGTAAACAACATTCATAACAAGGTATGTGACTGTTGGGTATCTGGATTGTTGTACCGTGTAATATAAACAAAGTTTATAACAAACCTATGGTACTATTGAGTATCTGGTTTTTTGTACTGTCTAATTCAAAAAGTTCACAACAAACCTATGTCGCTGTTGGGTATCCAGCTCGACCCACTATGTGATTTAAACAAAGTTTATAACAAATCTATGTTACTGTTGGGTGTCTGGTTTATACTGTGTAATTTAAAAATGTTTATAGGAAACCTATGTTACTGTTGGGTAACTGGCTCGTGGTACTGTGTAATTCAAAGAAAGTTCACTACAAACCTATTTCACTGTTGGGTATCTGAATTCTTGTACTGTGTAATTCAAAGAAAGGTTATAACAAATCTAAGTTACTGTTGTGTGTCTGGCTTCTTCTACTGTGTAATTTAAACAAAGTTCATAACAAACCTATGACATTATTGGGTCTCTGGTTTGTTGTATTGTGCAATTTAAAGAAAGTTCATAACAATCTTATGTTACTGTTGGGTATTTTGACAGTTGTGTAATGTAAAGAAAGATTATAACAAACCTATGTTACAGTTTGGTGTCTGGCTTGTATTGGGTAATTTAAACAAATTTCATAACAAACCTACGTTACTCTTTGGTATCAAGATCCTTGTACTGTGTAATATAAACAAAGTTTATAAAAATTCTGTGTAACTGTTGGGTATCTGGCTTCTTGTACTGTGTAATTTAAATGAAGTTCATAAAAAAAATATGATATTTTTGGGTATCTGCCTTGTTGTAGCATGTAATTCATGAAAGTTTATAACAAACCCATGGTACTGTTCATTATATGGCTTGTTCTACTGTTGCATTCAAAGAAAGTTTATAAAAACCTATGTCACTCTTGCATATCTGGCTTGTTGTACTATGTAATTCATCAAGTTAACAACATACTTATTTTATTGTTGGGTATCTCTATTTTTCTACTGTGTAATTTAAACAAACTTTATAAGAAAGCTATGTTACCATTGGGTATCTGACTCGTTATATTATGCAATTCAAACAACGTTCATAACAAACCTAATTTATTGTTGGGTATCTGACTTGCTGTACTGTGAAATTTAAACAAAGTTTATAACAAATCTATGTTACTCTTAGGTGTCTGGCTTATATTATGTAATTCAAACAAAGTTTATAACAAACCTATATTATTCTTGCATATCTGGTTTGTTGTACTGTGTAATTTAAACAAAGTTTATGAGAAACCTATATTATTGTTGTTTATCTGGCATGTCGTACAGTGTAATAAAAACAAAGTTTATAACCGAGCTATGTTACTGTTGGGTATGTGGCTTCTTGTACTATGTAATTCAGACAAAGTTCATAACAAACCTATTTTATTGTTGGGTATCTGGCTTGCTGTACTGTCGAATTTAAACGAAGTTTATAACAAATCTATGTTACTCTTGGGTGTTTGGATTTTTTTGCTACATATTAATAAGAAAGTTCTTAACAAACCTATTTCATTATTGGGTATCTCTCTTGTTGTACTGTGTAATTTACACAATGTTTATAACACATCCATGTTACTGTTGGTTATATGGCTTTTTGTACTGTGTGGTTTAAGTAATATTTATGAGAAACTTATGTTATTGTTGTTTATCTGTCTTGCTGTACTATGTAATTTAAACAATGTTCATAAACAAGCTATATTACTCTTGGGTATGTGCCTTCTTTTGCTGTGAAATTTAAACAAATTTCATAACTACCTATTTCATTGTCGGGTATCTGTCTTCTTGTACTGTGTAATTTAAACAAAGTTTATAAAAACCTATTTAATTCTTGGATATCTCGCTTAGTGTACTGTGTAATTAAAACAAACATTATAAAGCTATTTTACTTTTGGGTATCTGGCTTGTTGTACTGTGAAATTTGAAAGAAGTATATAAAAAATCTACGTTACTGTTGGGTGTCTGGCTTATATTGTGTAATTTAAACAAAGTTTATAACAAACCTATGTTACTGTTGGGTATCTGTCTCGTGGTACTGTGTAATTCAAATAAAGTTTATAACAAACCTATATTACCCTTGCGTATCTGGTTTGCTGAACTGTGTAAGTTAAACAAGGTTCATAAGAAACCTATATTACTGTTGGGTGTCTGGCTCCTTGTACTGTGTAATTCATTCAAAGTTGATAACGAACCTGTGTGATTGTTGGGTATCTGGCTCGTCCAACTGTGTAATTCAAACAAAGTTTATAACAAACCTATATTACTCTTACGTATTTGGTTGGTTGTATTGTGTAATTTAAAGAAACTTTATGAGAAACCTATATTATTGTTGTTTATCTGGTGTGCCATACTGTGTAATAAAAACAAAGTTTATAACAAAGCTATGTTACTGTTGGGTATGTGCCTTCTTGTAGTGTGTAATTTAAACACATTTCATAACAAACCTGTTTCATTGTTGGGTATCTGGCTTGTTGTACTGTGTAATTTAAACAAAGTTTATAACAATCCTATGTTTCTCTTGGGTATCTGACTTTCTGTACTGTGTAATTTAAACAAAGTTTATAACAATCCTATGTTTCTCTTGGGTATCTGACTTTCTGTACTGTGTAATTTAAACAAAGTTTATAACAATCCTATGTTTCTCTTGGGTATCTGACTTTCTGTACTGTGTAATTTAAACAAAGTTTGTAATAAATCTATGTTACTCTTGGGTATCTTGCCTTTTGTACTGTGTAATTCTAACAAAGTTCATAACAAACGTATTTTATTGTTCGGTACCTGGCTTGTTGTACTGTGTAATTTAAACAAAGTTTATTACAAATCAATGATACAGTTGTGTATCTGGTTTGTTGTACTGTGTGATTTATACAAAGTTTATAAAAACTTGTGTTACTGTTGGGTGTCTGGCTTGTTTTATTGTGTAATTTGAAGAAAGTTTATAAAAACCCATATTACTGTTGGCTATCTGTCTTGTTTTGCTGTGTAATTTAAACAGTGTTTATAGGAAATCTATGTTACTGTTGGGTGTCTGGCTTATTGTAACGTGTAATTTAAACTAAGTTTATAAAAACCTATGTTACTGTTGGGTGTCTGGCTTGTTGTACTGTGTAATTTCTCCAATTCTGTCTTCAGATCCTCTAGTTTGGTGGTGCACACAGATTTGCAAGTAACTCCTTTTGCTTGCAGAGATGTAACTGACAGAGTTTCAGCTGTTGCAAAGAGCAAGTCTGGTGCAGGAGTGAGTGTTGTGGTATCATGGACAGGCTGGCTAGTAACAACTGGAGACTCCACGGAAGATGAAGAAACGTCTCCACACCATGAAGATATTATACCACTGGGATGTGAATTAGGAAAGGAAGTCTTTATAATTGCCGATTCCATTTTATTAAGTGAAAAATGAGGTAAGTTACCATTACCTCGAGGTGGCTGAGCTGAAACAACAGTGACTGATACTGAGTGTGGAATCATTACTGACCTAGACCCTGGTAAAGGACAAACTTGAGGTACTGAAAATGAGGAAGGAAGACCACTTGTTTGGAAAGTTGAAGGATAAAGTGATGTTGATTCATGAACAGGTGTAGAGATTTGTATAGAAGAATTGGTAAGTTGCTTTGAATATAAAGGTAGAGCCATTTCGTTGTGTTTTTTAGCACTGACTTGTTGTGTTGAAACCTCCCAGTCTGAAGAAGTGGTTACTCTTGTGGTACACTGGAATAGGAAATATTTACAATAAATGACAGGACAGTTTGATTTCAGTGTTTCCAACATTTATAAGTTTATTTTTATGACAGTAAAAAGTTTTCTAAATTATTTGTCAAATGAAAATTTGTTGAAGATACATAACATTATTTTTTTATTCAACTTATCATTGTAGTATGTGTGTTATTTTTTGTAACTTAGATATTTATATTGTTGTTTACCCAATAAGAGGTTTTACATCACATAATGGGAGTGGTGAAAGGACTATCAATTTGTTATTGGTTTAGAAATCCATTTGAGCAGTATAATATGTGGGTTAGGCTAGAGCAGACAATAAGTGATTTGTTATTTGGATAATTAAATTATTTATTATTATCAGATAGTTGATTAGTTAAGTTTTGTACATACAAACCATTAGAGATTTGAAAGTATTGCTAGCACAAGTATGTAACATATCTTAGCACTACTTGTGAAGTTCAACCTGAAGTTTGGACAGTGTTAATTTAATACATTAAACTTTTAGACGTTTAAAAAAATGAAATGCTCTTCTTATTAAACTTTGCGTTTTTCTTTTAACTAAATAATTTGAAATAACTCACACTAAAATAGAAATCCTTATAACAATATTTGTAGAAACACAATAATAAATCTTCAATATTATCATCTTAACTTACCTTAACAGTCAATAGTAATGAGCATCGTTTATTGATAGTAGATTTTGCAACCTGAAAGTTGTTTTTACTAAACATGTTAAATAGATTAATGAATAAAGAGAGTTGAGCACATTACACAAATCTGATTTTGAGTATTGAGTTTTAGAAAATTACAAGATAAGAATAACCAGTATAGTCACAGTGGATAAATGTCTATCAGAACTACATTTTAAAATTGTGAAGCATTTTATATGTAATATAAAACTACCAAAAACTGATCGGTTTCCAAATGGGTATGTAACAGCCCTTTCCAACATAAAATATTCATACACTCAGATCACAAAGATGTGTTCACATTACAGCTTTAGAATTTCCAAGATGGGAATATCCTTGTGATTAATCATACTGTTAAACAAAAGAATATGGATAAACGTGGGGCATGAGGATCCTAAAAAACAACAACCTGAAACAAGTTATGTGCCAGGCATTGTATTTAAATTGAGGTGTCTTGTAACAGGTGAGGATCCACAAATATCAAGGGCAAAAGCTTTTCATGAGCTTTGAAGACAAAAGTACACAACACAAGCAAGAATCTTCACCTGGAAAAGTGATACAAACTGCTTCCACAATACATCTATCAAACTGTTGAATATCTTAACTGACATTCACACTATTCCACATAAAATCATATCAGTCAAGTTACTGGTTCCTCTAGACCTAGCAAACAGGTGATGAGAAACCATCACCCTCAGACACTATAAGAATTATGGAAAGCAGGCAGGGAAGACTGGAGAGCTTAAACATGAGTCTTTCACAATGAAAAGTATGCTGCAGAACTATTTTAAAAACATACGTTCATGAGATCATCAGATAGAATATGACCAGATGTGACAACAGGGTGGGGCTTCAAAAGCATTTTAATAAGTACTCAATCTCTGTATTCTATAAAACCTCCTTATCTGGCATAAAATTACCTTTTAATAATTTATTGATGAAACTAAGGTAGTGAGTTTTTGTCTTACATTAATAACTATTGATTCAGTGAAATGTACATTCAGATTTATTGACGCAAATTATATTCTACTATTTACAAAGACTTTTAACATTATGAAAAAAGTTTAAAAGTTTTCAACTTGTATAAAAGATAATTTACGAAGGTAAGATGTTTGTGAAAATATATTAAATAATTTTAGATAACTTGTACAAAAGCAGATGTAGAAACTCTTACATGTTGAAAAGCAGGAGCAGATAAAGTCCTCAATGGGACAGTAGTTGTTGTTCCTGGATGACTATGTGGTGGTATCACTGTTAATTTAGCTAATTTCTGATGGAGACTACTCAGGTCTGGAACAAGTTGTCTCTGCTGAGCTTGGTGGTGAGTACTAGTGTTACTACTGCTATTACTGGTGCTACAAAGTAATCATAGTTATTAATCAACATAAATGTCTGAGAAAAATGTTTAAAAGAATCATAAATTTATCTTTCCTTTGTTAAGAAATAAACACTCATCAATAACATAGCAAAAAAAACTTAATATCATAAACCAGGGGTGTGCAACTTTTTTTTCATAGTGGCCACAAGTGTGGCTAATGAAAACAACGTTGGCCACACTTTTAAAAAAAAACATTGAAAGATGTTATTTTAGTCAAAATAATTGCATTTCAACTGAGCTTCAATGCGAAAATTGACGGGGATTTTCATCAACAAGTTTCATGAAATTTGGCTTAATATCTATGCTCAATGAGCATCTTAGATCTGTATCTAGACTTGAGAAAATCTAGCGTAGAAAATGACTCACCATTGTGGATCCACACATGGCATATAATTTTGAAATTGCTATCTTTAAATTTGAAAGACTTCATTTATCAGAATAGTGAGCCACATCTCTCTGATAAAACATTTTTGTTTACCCTTTATGTGTTCTACACTTTGCAGGGTAAGCATCTTGTCTTCAAATCCACACTTATCCAAAGACAAAAAAGATGTAATTTCCTTACTGAAATTTCTTAAGTCAAATTGAAATGGATCATGCAAAAATTTGAAATTGATATTCAAATTTGGAGAAACATGATTCAAATTTTTGAATAACCTTTTTGATCCAGTTTACATAAAGATCATCTTCAGCATCAGAAAAATCATAGTCCATATTATTTTTTAGAATACTATTCAACTATTTTTTGTAACTCTTCCACAAAGATGTTTAGCTTTAACTGAAATTCATGAATAGACTGTGATTGGTCGCTTGTTATTTTACCTCTTCCCTGAATCTTCGTATCCAAATTATTCAAGTGAGCCATCATGTTGCACAGAAAGTGCAAATCACACTGCCATGACAAAGTTTCAATTTCAAGGACATTTTCAATCTTACATTTTTCAACAAGATACTCTTTTATTTGAAGAAATAAGGAAGTAAATCGTTCCAAGACTTTTCTTCCACTTAACCATCTTACATTTGTAAGATCAGTAAGATCATCAAAAGTACAGTCACTGCTTTTCTTCAAAGATTTGACAAAATTTCAATGGTTGAGAGAGCTTCCATTTCTTATATAATTCACAATTTTTACAACAATGTCCATAACATTTTTCAGTTCATCACTTCTAGACTTCTGACCAATAAATTTTCCTTATACATTATTTTCAATGAAATGCTGCTTCAAAAGAGAAACAAATGCAAATTTCTCCCCAGTCATGGTGGGAGCACCATCTGCTGTAACAGAAACCATTTTTTAAATTCAGATTGAATTTTTCGACATTTTAAGAAATTTTTCTAAGATGTTTTTCCACATGTTCAATCTCATAATCCACAAAGACCAAGCATTTCTTCCCTCACTTGAATATCTAAAGTTACATGTTGAACCAAAAATATCAACTATGCAGTGTCACTAACATCTGTTAACTTATCTAGTGCTAAAGAAAAATACAAACAGTCTTTTAGTTGCTCAAGCAATTGATGTTCTATGTTTTCGCTAATCTAGCATTCTGCGAACAATTGTTCATCGACTTAATTGCAAATTATTTACCTTTTGAAGAATATCATCTTTTATTTTTAAATCATAATTCTCCAACATAGTTTCAATGACCACAATCAATATTTCTTTTACCAGTTCAGCATCAGAAAATGATTTATTTTTTTGAGCCAGAATCCAAGCTACTTTATAGCTAGCTAATGTAACTTGTTCTGTCGATGATGAAAATATGTTTAGGCCTCCCTTTTATTCATGAAGTTGTGCTTTCAGATGGCTAATTTCATTCATACGATTTTTGCTATCAACTGGAAATTTTACATCAAATTCGTTGTAAAAATTGTTAAAGTGTTGCTTAAGGATGTATACTTTATTATTCCTAAACACCTTGTTACATAAAAGACACACTGGCTTATTATTTGCTTCAATCACTGCAAATTTCAACTCCAAACTTTTATTAAATTCTCGTTTCATGTTTTTTCAGTCACGTACCATTCTCTTTTTGGCAGTAATACCAGAATCAATTAAACTGTCTTTCTTTTGGATTCTTTCGTTTTTAAATTATCCACTTACATATATTATTGGATTAAAAACAAAATATATTTAAAAACTTGAAAGTTGCACAATAAAAATATGTTTGCAAGCGCATGTACAACAACGCACACTCAATAACAAGCGTCTAAACCAGATTGACGTTACAAAATGGGCAGTCTGTTGCAATGATGAAACGCGTGACATTAGGGATGATGTGAGACAGTGCAGTTGTTGATAACTAAATTTGTGATGAAAAATAAATGATGGAAAAAGTTGGCTTCTAAATTCGACCTGACCACAATTGTGCTATCCACTGGCAGCATGTGGCCAGTGGTCATGGAGTTGCCCACCCCTGTCATAAACTGTACATGACAAAAATATGTTCCTAATTTTGATAAATATTATATTGTACTTAGGAAACATTCAAACCACAGCTTTTAAAAACATTTAAATTACTGAAAATGCAATATTATATAACTACTAAAACTGTTATATGTTTCAGTATAGAAATAATTGACTTGAGTTTTTGAACACAGTTATTTTTTCTCAGATTTTTGGTTAACATTTTTATGTTATTTTAAAATAAAAAGTAGACATATTATAACGATATCATACTTAATCTTGTTGCTAATCTGAGACATGTTAAAGCCAGACCACAACTAACTAACTTTTTAGCTAGATGTCCAACTTTATAACATCTTTCTGCTAATCTGAGACACGTTGAACCCAGACCACAACTGACTTACTTTTCAGTTGGATGTCCAACTTTATAACGTTTTTCTTCTAATCCAAGACATGTTGAAGCCAGACCACAATTGATTTACTTTGTATGTAGATGTCAAACTTTATAAGATCGTTCTGAGATAAATTAAAGCCAGATAATAGCTGACTTACTTGGTATATAAATGTCCAACTTTAATATACCCTTGCAAAACCAGGTCAAAACACCTTGACAACTTAAGATACTGATAAATGTAATCTATTTGGGCAAAAAACATCTGGGGAAGTGCCTTGGGATATGACCAGTTATATCAAGTGCAGTGCATTCAGGTAGAAAATACTCAGGGAAAGCACCTTAGATCCTAAATAAATTGTTATTGTTCGGTAATGTGATGAGTATAATGATGATAGCTCTCGTCTCACCAAATATATGTTCATGATGTATAAGTTTTTATTAGTGTTAGTCATACAAAACCCTCTCCAAAGGAAACCACCTTGGTCCATCACTCCATCAACTGGGAACTGGAAGTGTTAAGGACCCCCATGCTCCACTAGAAGAGAAGAGAGAGAAATTTGCAAGTGGGATCCCATAGGAAGAAGACACTGGAGGCAGTGCAATGGTTATCTGCATTACACCACTTTGAAAAGCAGAAAGATGCCATTATAAGAATCACTGTTCAGTAGGGATAGGCAGAAATCTGTGTCTGTTTTACTCACGAGGTCCATGAGTGATGGTCCTTCACATAAAAACAATGAAATAAAGATATATATAGACACATACTACCAGACAAGCTGCCAGTGGTCTTATAGAAACACATCATCTAAATATTGAGCATCATAAAAATATCATAATCAGTGTGAATATAAAATGAAACATAGTTGACCAGGCAACATCTACCACTGGATGGAATCCTGAAATATGATGAGTATAGCAACAGCAATCTAAGAATTAATAATAATATGTCAATTGGGAAAGTGATTTTTTTTCTAGAATAGTAGAGGGAGTTAGCTGTGCAAGTATAGATGGTGCAATATGACTAGTGGAGGATGATCCATGATCAAAGAAAAAATGGTGTAAATTGAGAGATATCTAACAAGGCAGTCTTGTCAGATAATACATACATAAATAAAAATAGTTTCATGTGTATTAAAAATTCTCAGTTTCATATTATTGCTTAATCCATGTTTCACCATACTTCATTTAGAGATCATGCATTTCTTGGAACTTGTATTTTCATCATAGCTTTGGTCTACTTCAGCAGCCATGTTATGTTACAACACTTCAAGCCTTCCACTTAATAGCAACTTCCTGTTCTCTGCTTGAGGCATCTGTAGCTTTACTGCATGTCTGGATGAATAACTTTTAAACTCCACCAGTAAATCTTAACCAAGTTAATTAAAATCTAGGCCACTAGTTTAATAACCTACTTCAATCATGAAAAGAACCAGCCATAATTTTGCAAGCAGAGCAATGAGAAATAAGAGTTTCTGAGCACCTCTGGTTGTCTCTCAAGTCTCGTTTAGGCTTGTTAGATTGTCAAATCAAAATACCTACCAAGTTAATTAGATTAGATTAGTACAAACGTTTAGCCATGATTATACAGCAAACCTGGATCGAGCTAGCACTGGGTAAGCCCTGGTAAGGGAAGGTAAGACTGTCCTGTGAACAAATAACAAAATGGTTGGTCTACAAATTCTTGTGTAATAATAATTTCACGTGTTAAATAATCACATGGTTGTAATAATCATTTGTCTTATTAATTGAAATTAAACTTGTTTTCTTGTGACATGTGTCCGAAGTCAATAAGTGTATTCTAGTCAATACACTTATACAATCTTTCTACTATGTTGAAACAAGATGAAAACTTACCTCATGTATAGCTTTATACAGTCCTGTAATACTAACATAAGAACATGCAGCTTTATACAGACCTGTGATACTTAGATATGAACATGCAGTTTTGTACAGTCCTGTGATACTGAGGTAAGAACATGAAGCTTTATACAATCCTGTAATACTAAGATAAGAACATGTAGCCTTATACAGCCCTGTGATACTGAGATAAGAACATGAAACTTTATACAGACCTGTGATACTATGATGAAAACTTGCTATGCATCCCAATAACACAAACCTTCCACTAAAATGAGACAAAGACTTACCTCATATCCTGATATCCAACTTGATACAGTCCTTCTGGTACACTGAGACAGGATGAAGACAGACTATTAACCACAGCAGTTTCCATACTATTACTAACTGTGCTATAATGTGGGTAGGGCTGGCTTGTTGCATGAAGATTTCCAAGATCACAACTGTAGGCTTCAGCTTTTGGTGTTTGTTTGGCATTCAGAAAACTTTCTTCCTAAGTAGTAAGAAATTAAATGGCTAACTTATGAGAAAATATTGTATTTTTAAAAAAGTTCTGATATATGATATTTAATTTACTTTGTAAAGTATTCTTAGCTTTCAATGACACTAATAGCTGGAACAGCACTAAATGTTTTTTTTTTTTACTTTTGCTGTGTTCAACAAGACATAACCAAGAAACACAATAATTTTATTATAATCAGATTGCTATAAATACTTGAACACAGTCATCATAATGGTGTGGGCCACCACGTTTCATTAATACTTCATATACATATGCTCTCTTACATTTAAATATCAGTTAGTAGTTTTGGATAAAAGATATAAGACAACAGCAAAATTACTCACAGAAGCTCTGGAATCTGAAAGACTGTAGAAAGATAAAGGTCCAAGATGTGGACAGATTTTGTTACATCCAAAACATGAAGTATTGGCATTCAATATATCAGACAATAAACTTGCTTGCCAAGAACTACAAGAAACCTGAACAGGAGCTGAAAATGCTACTAATGAAGAATCAGAAGAAATTAGTGGGATTTGAGCAAAAGGAAGAACATCATGGTCAGAATAAAAAGCTGCAGGAGTCACTGACACAGAAGAAGTTTTACCACTAGCTCGATGAACATGAACACTTGATGGTTGTTGTTCATACTGAAATGAAAGGTTTAGTTGATGGTCACTATTAAGATGATAAAACTACAGGAAAGAGTAAAACTAATGTATAATTTAGGTTCAGTTGTTGGTCATGATTATGAAGGCAAAAACTGAAGAAACAGAGTGAAGGTAACATACATTTGAAAGAGAAACAGTAATAGTATGGGAAGGATAATTCTTAAATTTATCATCTATAAAACGTTAGGTGGAATAGGAGTTTACACAACGTTGAAGCTGGTAATGTGGACTGATTTTGGTCTTCTTTTGGATTAACTATGAATATATACATACATGAACAGCATGCTGAAGAAACAAGAGACATTTTCTCAAAATATTTTAAGTTTTAGCATGACTACTACAATAATTGGCATAGTCTTAAAGATATAACATGAAGCAGTTTGCAAATAAGAACATATTTCAAGTAAAAATAATATTAGCCTTTCCTTATTCAACACCATAAAGTATGTATCCATTACCTTATGTTATATTTTACAAACTTTATGAATGAAATTATTTTTTTTTTGCTTTAAGAAATGTAATTGTAACAGTTCAATGTTCTTGCTAAAATAGGGCATCAAAGTCTGAAAATAATACTTTAAATTTAGCTTAACTATGACTTACAGGACAAAATAATAACCTCACTATACTTGTATTCAATATTTCTGTAGATGCAATTTAAAACCTTTTTATCCTACCACTAGCAACAGCACACTGCTTGCTGACTTTAGAGACTGGTCAAATAGAACTACAATTAACATCCCTTTCTTTCATAACATTATTAAGTTATTTCCATCAACATCATACTCATAATTCAAATTATGGTGCCCAACATTCACTACTGTACATTTATTATAAGTAAATGTCATCTGCCATTTATTTTTTCATCTCAACAAATAACTCAAACCCTTCAAAAAGCAGCATTGTCCTCATCAGAGCCAGCAACACTCAAAACTTTAATATCATCAGCAAATATAAATAAAGTATTGACCGTTCCTTCATCCGTGTCACAGATGTTAGTAAATAAAGTATTTACTATTCCTTCATCAATGTCATAGATGTTAGTAAATGAAGTATTTACTATTCCTTCATCCATGTCACTGATGTTAGTAAATAAAGTATTTACTATTCCTTCATCTATGTCATAGGCGTTAGCAAAAACAAACAAATAAAGGTTCTAGGACTGACATATCCAACTTGTGAAATTAACCAATTTGACTGAAATTTATCTATTACAAACTTCTAATTTCTTCCATAAGAACAACCAGTCTCTTATACTTATAGTTATAATATTTTTATGTAGCAGTTTGTCAAATGTTTCAGTGACTTCAAATAATATTTTTTACAGTGACTTCAAATAATGACTTTTTATGGTGACTTTAACTAATAACTTTTTACAGTGACTTTAGATCTTGACTTTTATGATCACTTTAAATCTTATGTTTATCTTGAAAAAGCAAACAAATAAAAATAGAACTTCTTTTTCTGATACAAATTTATCTTTCTGTAAGAATTAAGTTTTAAAAAACACAATATTCTTATCCCTCTACTTTATACACACCATTATTACATTTATCAACTCACAGATAATAAAAGTAGTGATTCCTTTAAGTTGTACTCAAAAGTTTGCAGTAAGGTATGTTTAGAACACTAGCTAAACACTATCAATTAAAGAAGTAAAGAGAAATAATTGTAAAGGTCTGTAAATGAAGGAGGGAAAAAAACAACTCTTACAGCAAGAGTTTTTCCAAGGAAAGGAGAAACTGAATGAAATTTTCCGATGCTACAAACCTGTGATTGTGAGCATGACACTTGGAAGTTCCATGTTTCCATTTGTCTTGCTGAGTCAAGTTTGTGAATTGGGTGACCGAGCAACATCAGCCACTGATCATTGCCTTGTTTTGTGGGTGTGTTTGGGATGCTTTCTTCATTTTCAAAACTCTGCTTGTAAGCAAATTAAAAAATGTTTAGTATAACTGGTTCATGCCAAACATGGATATTGAATATTTTAATATTTCATGATAAACTTTTGGCAAATATTCTACTCATGAAAATAAAAACCTAAACATATAAAAAACACCAAATTCTAGTTCTAACTGTTACAGCAATACTGTTTAAAACAAAATGAATGCATACATTATTAAACTGTATGGCTTCTGAAATATGAATAGGAACAAAATAGAGAGAGCATAAAATATTTATTATTTAGATAAATCAGATATTTTGTAAGTAAACAAAATTGACTGTATTATTGATTATATTTTAGAATCCAAAAACAATAACTCTGGGCATTACTCTGTACCTGTTCTTGTAAAGAGCCTTGAACTTGAGTGAAATATATTAATTGTTTGGATTAGAACAACTGGCAGTTAGTCGTGATTGAAAAATACTCCTTGATATGAATACATGAAAGCAGGGAGAGCTGTGACTGAAACTTCATGGAACTTTCATGAATACATGACATTATCATTCTAGAAATTCAATTTACATAGTGTTAAAACTTAGTATAAACGATATGTGTCCCAATTACAATTGTTTTTACTTGCAGTAAAATGTTCTTATAAACTGACAAAGGCTATTTCCCATATATACCTGACAACCGTTTTATATTGGATAACCCTGAACATAGATTATTCTAATAGCAGTCAGCTAGAGTAAGTTCACTTCAGTTAACAAATAAGTCATTTTTTCTGCATAAGAAATTTTGTCCCTTCATTCAAACTGTTAATTTCATGCAGAAATGGATATGGTAAGATTACATTATAAAAAAATATTTTCTACAGATAGGAATTATGCAAGGTCATGAGCTCTGGAGACCATTAAAAATTGTTTGTTAAGAAATGATGGAATGACTAGTTTAACATTTATCTGTACGCGAACAGTAACAACCATGGTTTGTACCTTAGTTTGAGAAAAATCTTTTATACTGTTGTGTTCTTGATGATGTTGGAATAGAGAACTAGATGTAGCAGTTGTGGGAGTAAGATCAGCTGCATGCACCACTGGTAGTTGATCTGGATGTTGTTTCAATTGTGTGACAATATTGCATATTTGTTCAATAAACACAGCTGCATAACTTTCAGCAAGAAGGTCAGTCATGACCTAAAACAAAAGATGTAGAAGAAAAATAAAGGTTTAGTTATTATATGTAAAATATATATTTATAAAGATAAGTTGTTACATCTAATTTGTACATTTAGCAAGATAAGTTGTTATATATAAAACACACATTTAAACATTACGATCCTATCTCAATATCATTACCGCTTTTTTAAAATGATGATCCTAAGTCCATACAATAACCACTGATTTAAACATAATGGTCCTAACTCCATACCATAACCACTAATTTAAACATGATGATCCTAGATCCATACCATAACCTGTGATTTAAACATGATGATTGTAATTTCATACTATAGCCTAGATTTCTGATCAATACAGATTAAGGACAGCTAGTTTTGTAGAATGACTGTTTCATCTTGAAGATACAGTAATCCATAAATACATTTATATTGGTTCTGACCTTAGAAATGTAAAGTTTATTGTAAATATCTTAAAAGATCACTTACTAAGTTGTTTGATATTTCTTCTGGAATAACATCTTCAATATCAAACTTGAACTTTACATTCTTCCCTTTTGTGGATTCCAACTGGCACTCAACAACACTTCCATTTTCAACACTCAACACTGTTAACCTTGGACCTCGATCCTGGGTCTTTCGGCGTTTCATGAGCCTCTTACGTTGTTTTCCATGGATATCTGGTAATCTTCCCTGTTCACTAATGGGCTCAGTTCTATAACTTATATAAAACTATAATTAGTATATTTTTAAATGTAGATAACAGCATCACTAGTTCAGTCAAAAGCTAGCATTATGTTTGAAGTTACTTTTTTGTACACATTAACTTTATTTTCTGTTTATTAACACACAAGCCAAATTAATACAATCATTTTAGAACCAATAGAAGCTGAAATGTAATTAACTGTGGAGACAAGTTCATGTATACAGTAAAATTATTTTACAAAGTATGTTATTTTAAATGCACTGTGAGGTATTATAATAGTATCACACAGCTGTTATTTGAAGTTGGTTTAATAATCTGGACATGAGATGTGGAATACAGTTCCTTATATTAGTTTCACACATCTATTACTTGGAATTGGTTTAACAATCTGGACATGAGAAATGGAATACAGTTCCTTATACTAGTATCACACAGCCATTATCTGGAATTGGTTTAACAAGCTGGACATGAGAAGTGGAACACAGTTCCTTATACTAGTATCACATAGCCATTACATGGAGTTGGTTGAACAACCTGAACATGAGAAGTGGAATACAGTTCCTTCTGCTAGTGTTACACAGGTTTATTGTGGAGTTACACGTGCAGTCTAAACTTATGTACGCAGGGTCATGTAGTGATTAGAAAAATAAATGTAAGTCAGCTATTACTTTTCTATGATATTTGGATAAATACACTAGGTTGAATTGACTGTAAAGTATCTCCAAAGCTTGAATGTTGGCTGATAAATTGAAGGTTGCTCTTTCTGATGAGAATCATTCATACAGAAAAATTGTCAAACAACTTATTGCCAAAAGAGAGTTTCCATTGCTGATCGAGGGAAAAGTAAGACTCTGAAGGAACATCTATTACAGTGATGGACTTCAGAATCACACCTCAGTCAAAACAGGTCTTCATCCAAGAAATAAAGATTGTAGTTTAAAAACAGAACAATTCAATTCAAAAACATTTCCTGAGATAACCAATGACAGGTGCTCTAAATTACTACTTCATATCAATAGCTGTTCTTCTGACAAAAATGCTCAAGCAACTAGATCAAAGCAGTTCAATCAACTACATATCTGTCATGTTTTCTGTTTTCACTGTTCTGGACTTTTCTTCTGCAGAGAAACCTAACACCATGGTAATATCAGTATAGGGCTATGTATACCAAAAAAGTTTGATTGTCAATAAAACATGGTGTTCAATAGTTAGCAATCATTTCAATATTAAGACAAACAAAATCACTTCTATTGGTACACACCTTTGTCCTGCAGTTTTTGGTCCTTCATCAACTTCTGTTACACTCATTTGCTGTCATATCAAAATGAGAATAAAATATATACATGAGAAAATTACTATTACATGTCTTCCAGAAATAAAAATATTAATACTGTAATTGATAACATGGCACGGTTGTTAACATCTGAACTATACATATATTATCTTAATAGTTTGATTAATTTACCTATTTGTAACACAATTTATGTAAAATAGTGGCTGCATTAGGTAAGTTATCATCATTTCACAAGTGCAGGTTAATTAAAAAAAATTTCCTCTTGTAGACCTGAAATGTCTCCAACTGAATCTCAACTTTCTGTTTAAATCAGAATCTTCAGAGCATTGTAGGAGGTAAGAGTGAACGCTTTAAATTATTTAAGTACTTTTATAAAGTTTGAAACACTTTACATTACTACTGAAATAATACATGTATGTTAGACATAAAACTTTTATTATTAAAAGCAATTAGACTCTGGAGATGAATATTTAGTATAAAAATAAACATAATGAATGTTAACACTCCTACGAAAAGACGTTTCTAGTCCTGATTTCTCCAAGCCCGTTCCCCTGGCTGTGGTTTCACTAGATAGTAGATAGGGACAGTGGGAATCTCGTTAATCCATTCATTAATGGATTTAAATGGCAATTTCATTTAAATACAAAATTATTAGCCTAATATTAATAACCTTTCAAGTTGCTCTGGGGCCTATTAGGCCCCACTTTTCGTAGGAGTGTTAATATCCACCCACTGGAGGATGTTCTCTTGTAATGTGACAAGGTCTAATCCACTATAACATTGCTCCCACAATACTCAGTCCCGACACTGTGACTTTTCAGATAATTGATAGTCTTTAACTAGCTATACACAGGTAAATGCATAACACACATCTGGTTAGACCAATACATGTAGACCCATAATACACACCTAGTTAGACTAATATATGTAGACCCATAACACACATCTGGTTAGACCAATACTTGTAGACCCATAAGACACATCTGGTTAGAACAAAACACGTAGACTCATAATACACAGATCACATTAGATCAATACATATAGACTCATAACACACATATCAGGTTAGATGATCACAAATGGACTTATAACACATACATCTGGTAGGATGAACACAAGTATACTCATAAAACACATCTCATTAGATCAATACAAGTAGACTCATAACACATCTTGTTAGATTAACACATGGATATTCATAACACACACATCTGTAAATGAACACATTTAGACTCACAATACACATCTTGCTAGATGAAATCCACAGAATAACAAAGAATTAATTGTGTTTAAAAGCAACATATTTTTACTCATATCATTAATAACTTTGGTGTATGTTTTTTTTGCTATAGGAAATAATGCCCAACTTCTTTCTGAACACCAATCATATATAGATCTGAGCTTCAAAACACTATAAAAACAGTTACATTCTATTGTGTTACTTCTTACATGATATACTAATACTTTCTACAGTAATGAATTAAAATTGTTAGTTTTGCATGAATATGCTTCCATTCCATTTGGTTAATTATGGATTGTACAAATATTCCATTTCTCTTAAAAAACAAATAAAGAGTGTAAGGTTAATGACAGGATCTTCCATGATATGAACTCCCATATTTACTATGAATTTAGCAGTTTAAAGCTGAAAAGTGAGACAGAAAAAAAAGTTAAAAATAGGAATATAATGACTGATTCATCTTTATGAGAAACAAGAGAAAACTGACAGAGTAAAATGATCCCATAAAGCAGATGACAAGTGGGCAAGAGAAAGAAGGAATGTTGCTGAGAATATGCCTCATTTCATGCAGCAAAAGTACCTCCATTTGTTAGTTCACTGAGAAATAACTGGAGTAAAGAGAAACCACAACTTACTGCAGTTCTGCCTTCCAGTCCTTTATGAGGTAACTTTTTATCATTTATATTTCCTGGTAAAACATACATTTCATCTGAGCTTTGAAGATATGACCTCAAAGGAAGGTAGGTTGGTTTTTGAAGTGGGACATGGTTGGCTTTTGTAAAATGGCTACCCACTGTGCTCTCTGAACAAGTTGTTAAAGGTTGAAGCTTCTGATCTCCTGCTGACAAAGTCTGTTTTTTACTAATAACATCCTCATTTGTATAGGTAACTGTGATGCTTGGGATGATGGAAGACAAGGTTGTTACAGACACACCCCAGTTTCTTTTTAGTCCTTTAACATCCTGGCATCCAACTAAGTTCTGCCCTACATGTGAAGCACTACATTCAGCCAGAATGGGGGATTTTTCAGCTGGTATGGAGGATGAAGAAGCTGTATGTAAAATTTTCAAAACTTTTTCTTGCTCTGAAACAAAATCAAATTTAAATGTGGGGATTGGGGTCAAAGGTGGGGAAGGATATGGGGATAACAGTGGCGAGACAACTAAAGGAGCCACTAACTGTGACGTAGGATGAGTTTTACTGACATCTTGTGGAGAGTGAGTTGAAACAGCATGTGAATGGAATGGGAAATAGGTGTTAGCTTGTTCACATGAATCAACACTTCCTTCAAGGGTTGAGTCTACCGAAGGTGCAGGTGAAGATGGCCTGCTCAGGAAAATGCATTGAAGTGGGGACAAAGTTGCAAAAGCTGGAGTGCTAAACGTCCTCTGTAAAGGTGAGCCACCTGTTGGAAAAGTCTGTGATAGGTGGCTGACAGCTACAATAACAGGACTTTGGTCAGTCACAGGAGTAGATGGAAGAACTAAAGTGCATATTGAAGAAGATGGTTGATGAAGTAGAGCTGGTTTGAACTCAGGTGCACCTGGACTTTGTACACCATTCTTTTCTGTTGAAGTCCTCTGACTGGATGACTTTAAGTACTTTCCTTGTTCTGATGGGACCCATAAGTAAGAACTTCTTGATAATTTAGGTGAGTTACACTGGGTGAGTCTTTGTTGTGGCATTATAAGGGCATTTGGTGAGAACAAACTTGGTGGCATCGACACTAGTGTGTCAATATTATGCTTGCTATTTAAAGAGGCAACAATAGGAAACTGTTGAAGAGAAGAGTAAGATGGAGGTACAAGGCCACTGGCCACATTGGACTGGGCAAGTACTCCTGGGGCCAAAGAGGAGTGGTCAGGTGATTCTGGAGGAGCATATGTAGAAGACACGCTCAAACACACTGCAGTTGAAATGTTATTTTGTAAACATGTAGGTAACCCAGCATAATGCCAAGTTTCAAGCGATGATGTTACGTTTAATGTTGGATGTGGGAAGTGTGGATAAGTCACTTTCTGGGAAGATATGTATGGTAATTGATAAGCTTGAAATTGATGTTGTGCTTGTCCTGTTTGACCCAATGGAAGCAGACCAGGATGTATACCCTGTAAATAGTTCATCGATGTTTATATTATCCCTAAATTAAGCTATAACTAATTGCTAAGTTATAGTATATCACCACGCATTCAGCAGTAATCAGTGTCTATACCTAAAGACAAACATTTGACTAACTTGTAATTGTGTTAACAAACCAGAAATGACAGAAATAATGAGCTTTAAATTCTTCTTAAAGAAAAAATAATTTCAAGGGAAAAAAAAACAGTCCCTAAGAATATATCTACTTTTACTTTTGTTGAGGTAATGCATACATGAAATACACTTTTCCACAGGTACTTCATACATGAAATACACATACTTTCTCCAAGGTACTTCATAAATGAAATACACGCATTTTTTCTCAAGGTACTTCATATGTGAAATTCTCACACTTTCCCCAAGGTATATAATACATGAAACATTTATGTTTTCCTAGAAATATTTCAGACATCAAATATATGCACTTTCCCTGACATAATTTATACAGGAAATACAAACACTTTCCCTATGATACTTTACATTATATGTGAATTATATATGTATAATCACTGAAATACTTCACACGTGAAATATGTACAACCCCATTCTGCAAGGTTCTTCAGATATACAATTTAACATAACTTAAGAAAATCACAATTTACACTGAATTGTAAAATTTAATCTGTTGATATCACAGGAAATAATTAATACATTATTAATCTGGTTCTTTTCAAATCCATCTACTATACTTCAAGTGCTTTCAATCTCTACCATGTGATGTGTTTGGAAGAAGATGTATGTTATACTTGAATATTGGTATTAATACTATGTTTAAAAAGTTGTTCTTGTTTCTACAGACAGCAATTTACAGATTGACTACCAACTTGACATAAAACAAGAGATACAACAGTCACCTTAGCCTTCAAACTGTCCAGCTTAAGTTATTATTGTACAGTTGTGGCAATCAGATATCACTCCCCAATTGTCAACCTTACATAAACCAAGAGATGTAACAGTCACCTTAACCTTCAAACAAAACAATGTAGTTATTATTGTAAGTTAGTGGTAATGAGATACCAGTCATTGCCATGGTTAGTAGCCAACACAATAATTCAATTCCTATTATTAATTAGTTACTACTTTACTCATTAGTACATGTTAATTATAATAAACCTATAATTTACATTTTAGCTGTTAATCTGCTGCCATCTTCAGGAAGTTTTAAGAAGGACTGTTAGTGACACTAGGGGCTAGTATGTAATTCTCGGTTCTTTTGTTAAAGTTTGAATCACTTAACTGTATGAATGGTATCTAGGCTTTGTTAAATTCTATGCAAGGTTTACTGTGTTATCAGTTGGATGAATGTAGAGACTTTCATTTTTCTTATTATTTCCATGATATTCAGTTCTATAGTATGATCTCTTTCAAAGAACAATAGCATATGAACCACAGAAAAAAGCCAAAAAAAACTTTCTTCATCTACTTAACTGATAACACACTCAGATAACCTAGCATAGAAGTAAGCAAAGCTTGGATGACGCTGTTTAAACCAGTCTAATAATTAGTAGATTCAAACTTGACTGGAGATTGAATGCACAAGCTTTTTCAACAAGATCAAGCATCACATAAACAGTCCTTACCACCACAAACAGTCCTTGTCAGAACTTTCCCTAAGTCAGTAGCAGATCAATAGCGAAATTGCAGGATATAAATAACTACACTTAGAATCTAGTGATAAAATAAATACTTACTAATTAATAATCAGACCTAGGTTATCACACTTACACAAATAATCACGTCAATGAGAGTCCAACTTAACAACATTAGTCTAAATATCAAACTGTTTACTTTTATTGTTAACTGACAGAATTATTAATCAAAATAAAAAAACTGAAATTATTTTTACAGCCATTATTATCATATATTGGAAATTCCTAATTAAATAGTGATGAATGTATGTAATTAGGATATAGCAGAATCATGACTTATTTCATATAATTCGTTCTTGATATGTTAGTTGATGGATGTCTCAGTTCAACCATGATGCTCTGTGTTACCATACTTTTTTCAACCATGGTAAAGAAATTTATCTATTAGTATCAGGTGATAAAAAATTAATAATGTTAGGAATGAAAGTTTTTTTTACTTATTGTGCTTAAAGGAAGGGAAGTAAAAAGTTAAATTCCTTGGCCCCTTTTAAAAGTTTTAATAAATTCGTGTTACATTCACGGGTGTATGAATTTTCTTTCTGGTGGTCAGAAGCCAAATATGATAAAAATTTACATTTTTTGAGGCAAAACAATTTCTCAAAGTATTGCAATATATCCTTAAGTATATTATGAAAATGAGAATGCATTCTTCTTTATCCCATATTTCCCCAGGCCCCCTAATTGATGCCCATCCCCAGGACTGTAGAAGCCACCCTCTTGTCAGATCTGCTTGAAGGAAAATTTTAGTTGAAAAGGACAATGATTCATGGAAGGCTAAATAATTACCAACCTTCCTTAACAGTACTATAGTTTATAGCAAGCTATATAATTGTCAACCTTCCTTAATAGTAATATGGTTCATGGCAAGTTAAGAAAATATCAACCTCCCTTAACAGTAATATGGTCTTTGGCAAAGTAATTAATTGTCAACCTTCCTTAACAATAATATGGTTGATAACAAGCTAAATCATTTTCAACCTTCCTCAACAGTAAAATGATTTATAACAAGCTAAATAATGGTAAACTTTCCTAAAACAGTAATACAGTTTATAGGAAGCTAAATATGTGTAAACTTTCCATGACAGTAATATGGTTTATAGCAGCCAAAATAATTACCAACCTTCCTTAACAGTAATATTGTTCATATAAAGTCAAACAATTATATACATTCCTTAATTGTGATATAGTTTAGAGCAAAATAAATAATTATCAACCTTCCTCAAGAGCATATGGTTTATAGCAAGCTAACTAATTGTCAACCTCCGTTAAGAGTAATATGGTTTATAGCAAGCTAACTGATTGTCAACCTCCGTTAAGAGTAATATGGTTTACAACAAGCTAAATAATTGTCAATCTTCTATAACAGTAATGTGGTTTATAGCAAGCTATATAATTGTCAACCTTCCTTAACAGTAATATGGTTTATAGCAAGGTAAATAAATTTTAACCTTCCTAAATTGTAAAATCGTTAATAGCAAGTTAATAATTATCAAACTTCCTTCACGCTAATATGGTTCATAGCAAGATAAAGAATTATCAACCTTCCTTAACACTACTATTGTTTAAAGCAAGATAAATAATTGTCATCATTTCTTAACAGTAATATGGTTTATAGAAATCTAAATAATTGTGGACTTTCCTTAACATCAATATGATTGAAAGGAAGCTAAATAATTGTCAACTTTCCTAAACAGTAATATGGTTTATATTAAGCAAAAAAAATTATCAACCTTCCTTAATAGTGATATAATTTAGAGCAAAATAAATAATTATCAACCTTCCTCAAGAGTAATATGGGGTATAGCAAGCTAAACAATTGTCAACCTCCCTTAACAGCAATATGGTTTAGAGCAAGTTAATTAATTGTCTACGTTCTTTAACAATAATATGGTTTAAAGCAAGCTAAATAATTATCAACCTTCCTTAACAGTAATGTGATTTATAGCAAGCTAAATCATTTCTGACCTTCCTGAACAGGAAAATGATTTATAACAAGCTAAACATGGGTAAACTTTCCGAAAACAGAAATATGTTTTATAGGAAGCTAAATAATTGTTAACTATCCATAACAGTAATGTGGTATAGAGTAAGTTAAACAATTGTTAACCTTCTTAACAGTAATATGGTTTATATCAAGTAAAACAATTATCAACCTTCTTTAACAGTAATATGGTTCATACCAAGCCAAACAATTATCAACATTCCTTAATAGTTATGTAGTTTAGAGCAAAATAAATAATTATCAACCTTCCTCAAGAGTAATATGGTTTATAGCAAGCTAAATAATTGTCAACCTTATTTAACAGTAGTATGGTTTATAGCAAGGTAAATGATTTTCAACCTTCCTTAATATTAATATAATAAGGTTTATAGTAAGCAAAATAAATGTCAACTTTCCATAACAGTAATATGGTTTATATTAAGCAAAACAATTACCAACCTTCCTTAATAGTGATATAATTTAGAACAAAATAAATAATTGTCAACCTTCCTTAACAGTAAAATAATTTATAACAAGCTAAATAAGGGTAAACTTTCCGAAAACAGTAATATGTTTTATTGGAAGCTAAAAAATTGTTAACCTTCCTAAACAGTAATATGGTTTATAGCAGCCAAAATAATTACCAACCTTCCATAACAGTAATATGGTTTATATGAAGCAACACAATTATCAACCTTCTTCATCAGTAACATGGCTCATATCAAGCCAAACAATTACCAACCTTCCTTAATAGTGATATAATTTAGAACAAAATAAATAATTGTCAACCTTCCTCAAAAGTAATATGGTTTATAGCAAGCTAAATAATTGTCAACCTTATTTAACAGTAGTATGGTTTATAGCAAGGTAAATGATTTTCAAACTTCCTTAATATTAATATAATAAGGTTTATAGTAAGCAAAATAAATGTCAACTTTCCATAACAGTAATATCGTTTATATTAAGCAAAACAATTACCAACCTTCCTTAATAGTGATATAATTTAGAACAAAATAAATAATTGTCAACCTTCCTTAACAGTAAAATAATTTATAACAAGCTAAATAAGGGTAAACTTTCCGAAAACAGTAATATGTTTTATTGGAAGCTAAAAAATTGTTAACCTTCCTAAACAGTAATATGGTTTATAGCAGCCAAAATAATTACCAACCTTCCATAACAGTAATATGGTTTATATGAAGCAACACAATTATCAACCTTCTTCATCAGTAACATGGCTCATATCAAGCCAAACAATTACCAACCTTCCTTAATAGTGATATAATTTAGAACAAAATAAATAATTGTCAACCTTCCTCAAAAGTAATATGGTTTATAGCAAGCTAAATAATAATCAACCTCCATTAACAGTAATAGAGTTTATAGCAAATTAATTATTTGTCAACCTTCCTTAACACTAATATGGTTAATAGCAAGCTAAATAACTGTCAACCTTCCTTAACACTAATATGGTTAATAGCAAGCTAAATAACTGTCAACCTTCCTTAATATTAATATGGTTTATAGCAAGCTAACTAATTGTCAACCTCGTTAAGAGTAATATGACTTATAACAAGCTAAATAACTGTGAACCTTCTATAACAGTAATGTGGTTTATAGCAAGCTATATAATTGTCAACCTTCTTTAACATGGTTTATAGCAAGCTAAATAATTGTCAACCTTCCTTAACTGTAATATGGTTTATAGCAAGGTAAGTAATTATCAACCTTACTTAACAGGAATATGGTTTATATCAAGCAAAATAATTATCAACCTTTCTTAATAGTTATATAGTTTAGAGCAAAATAAATAATCATCAATCTTTTTTAAGAATAATAAGGTTTATAGAAAGCTAAATAATTATTAACCTTCCTTAGCAGTAATATGATTTATAGCAAGCTTAATAATTGTCATCCTTCCTTAACAGTAATATGGTTTATAGCAAGGTAAATAATTTTCAACCTTCCTAAACTGTAAAATCGTTAATAGCAAGGTAATAATTGTCAACTTTCCTAAACAGTGATAGGGCTTGTAGCAAGATAAATAACTGTCAACCTTCCTTAATAGTTATAAGGTTTATAGTAAGCAAAATAAAGGTCAACTTTACTTAACACTAATATCGTTTATTGTAAGTTAAATAATTGTCAATTTTTGAAAACAGTAATATGGTTTATAGTAATGTAAATAATTGTAAAAATGCCTTAACAGAAATATGGTTTATAGCAAGATAAATAATTATACACCTTACTTAACAGTAATATGGTTTATAGAAACCTAAATAATTCACAACCTTACTTCATAGTGATATGGTTTATAAAAAGCTAAATAACTGTCAACCTTCCATAACAATAATTAGGTTTGTAGCAAGCTATATAATTATCAACCTTCTTTAACATTAACATTGTTTATTTGGAGCTAAAAAATAGTCAACCTTCCTTAAGAGTAATATGGTTTATAGCAAGGTAAATAATTTTCAACCTTCCTAAAGTGTAAAATTGTTAATAGCAAGTTAGTAATTATCAATATTCCTTCACAGTAATACGGTTTATAGCAATTTAAATAATTATCAACCTTCCTTAAGAGTAATATCGGTTATAGCAAGTTAAATAATTACCAACTTTCCTTAAGAGTAATATTGTTTATAGCAAGCTAAATAATTGTGAAATATCCTTAAAACTAATATGATTTATAGAAAGCTAAATAACTCTCAACTTTTCTAAACAATAATATGGTTTACCAAAGGCTAAATAATTATCAACCTTAGATAACATTAACAGGGTTTACAGTAAGCTACATACATGTTAACCTTCCGTAACAGTAATATCGTTTATAGCAAGGTACATAATTGTTGACTGTACTAAACTGTAAAATTGTTAAGAGCAAGTGAATAATTATCAACCTTCCTTCACAGTAATATGGTTTATAGCAAGATAAATAATTATCATCCTTCCATTAACACTACTACTGTTTACAGCATGATAAATAATTGTCAGCATTTCTTAACAGTAATATGGTTTATAGCAAGTTAATTAATTGTCAATCTTCTATAAAAGTAATATGGTTGACATTTTACTGTTAAGGGAGGTCGAAAATGATTTATAACAAGCTAAATAATGGATTAACTTTCCTAAAACACTAATATGATTTATAGAAAGATAAATAATTATCTTTCCATAACAGTAATATGGTTTATAGGAAGTTAAATAATTGTTAACCTTCCTTAACTGTAATAGGGTTTATAGGAACAAATATAATTACCAACCTTCCTTAACAGTAAGCTACATACATGTTAACCTTCCGTAACAGTAATATCGTTTATAGCAAGGTACATAATTGTTGACTGTACTAAACTGTAAAATTGTTAAGAACAAGTGAATAATTATCAACCTTCTTTCACGGTAGTATGGGTTATATCAAGCAAAAAAATTATCAACCGTCATTAATAGTAATATAGTTTAGAGCAAAATAAATAATTATCAATCTTCCTTAATAGTTATATGGTCTACAGCAAGCTAAATAATTATCAATCTTCCTTAATAGTTATATGGTCTACAGCAAGCTAAATAATTATCAACCTTCCTTAACAGTAATATGGTTGATATCAAGCAAAACTATTAAGAACCTTCCTTAAAATTAATATAGTTTATAGCACAATAAATAATCATCAACTTTCTTTAAGAGTAATAAGGTTTATAGAAAGCTAAATCATTGTCCACATTCCTTAACAGTAAAATTGTTTATAACAAGCTAACTGATGGTCAAATTTCCCAAACAGTAATATAGTTTCTAAGAAACTAAATAATTGTTAACTTTCCATAACAGTAATACAGTATAAAGCAAGTTAAAGAATTGTTATTCTTCCTTAACAGTTATTTGGTTTATATCAGGCAAAACAATTACAAACCTTCTTCAAAAGTAATATGGTTCATATCAAGCTAAACAATTATCAACCTTCCTTAATAGTACGACTCGTTATTTGTGGGTAATGGGCTCGCACCCCCGTCGCGCCAAACATGCTCGCCCTTTCAGCTTTGGGGGCATTATAATGTAACGATCAATCCCACTATTCGTTGGTAAAAGAGTAGCCCAAGAGTTGCCGGTGGGTGGTGATGACCAGCTGCCTTCCCTCTAGTCTTGCACTGCTAAATTAGGGACAGCTAGCACAGATAGCCCTCGAGTAGCTTTGTGCAAAATTGAAAAAAACAAACAAATCCTTAATAGTAATATAGTTTGGAGAAAAATAAATAATTATCATCCTTCCTCAAGAGTAATATGGTTTATAATAACCAAAATAATTACCAACCTTCCTTAACGGTAATATGGTTTCTTTCAAGCTAAATAAATGTCAACCTTCCTTAACAGTAATAGGGTTTATAAGAAGGTAAATAAATATGAAACTTCCTTAAAACTAATGTGGTTTATAGCAAGGGAAATAATTCTCAACTTTCCTTAACAGTAATATCTTTTATTGCACACTAAATAATTGGCAATTTTTCTAAACAGTAATACATTTTATAGCAAGCTAAATAATTGTCGACCTTAATTAACAGTAATATGGTTTACTAAAGGCTAAAGGATTATCAACTTTCCTTAACAGTAATATGGTTTACCAAAGGCTAAAGGATTAGCAACCTTCCTTAACAGTAATACAGTTTATAGAAAGCTAAAGAACAATCAACCTTCCTTTAAGAGTAATATGGATCATAGCAAGTTAAATAATTACCAAACGTCCTTAACAGTAATATGGTTTATAGCAAGTTAATTATTTGTCAATCTTCCTTAACAGAAATACGGTTAATAGCAAGCTAAATGACTATCACCCTTCCTTAACAGTAATATGATTTATAGCAAGCTAAATCATTTTCGACCTTCCTTAACAGTAAAATGATTTATAACAAGCTAAATAAGGGTAACCTTTCCGAAAACAATAATATGTTTTATAGGAATCTAAATAATTGTTAACTTTCCATAACAGTAATATTGTTTATAGCAACCAAAATAATTACCAACCTTCTTTAGCAGTAATATGGTTTTTACAAAGCAAAACAATTAAAAACTTTCCTTAAAAATAGTATGGTTTACCAAAGGCTAAATAATTATCAACCTTCCTTAACAGTAATATGGTTTATTGCAAGCTAAATAACTGTCAACTATCCTACACAGTCATATCGTTCATAGCAAGCTGGATAATTGTCAACCTTCCTTAACAGTAATATGGTTTATAGAAAGCTAAATAATTATCAACCTTCCTTAACAGTAATACAGTTTATAACAATTTAAATAATTATCCACCTCCCATAACAGTTTTATTCTTGAAGTTAGGCAATTTCTGCTATCATGAGAGACTTGAGAAAGGTGGAAAAACTGTGGGCAAGAGAATAAAATTATGATGATAAAATAAACATTATTCACAAGTTTATAAAATATTACTTCTAAAACATTCCTGATACAATGATTCAATACTTTATCAGTTATGAAATTTTAGCTTCCACAACTATCAGGTGAAATGTTGAAGGAATTAATTGGGATATTTTTTTATCGCTCTTTGATTTTGGGGTAGCAGTAAAGATTGTGTTATATGAGGGTTTAGCTTGTAGTGTACCCTGGTGGTATATTAATTCACTTTACAATATCGAACTGTAATCAATAGATCTAGCAGAATATGTCACAACCCATTTGTAAAGTGGTTTGAAGTCTTTATCATGATGCCATCTAGTAATTACAAGTATACAGCTTTACAAGTGTTGCATCATTATTCAATATAGAAGAAACTTTAAATTAAATCAATAAAAAAACAACAAAATATACCCAACTGACTTTTAGAGGTAAATCAATGAACAGAAATTAGACCATAATTAATACACCCCCATCAAGTTAACATGTAAATCTTAAATGCATTGGCATGTGAAAGATGCAGGAAGTAAAAATATGCAGAAAATAGAAATTCTTGTAAGGACACTAAAACTAAAAATGTCAGCTTTCTTCATGATCTCATTCTATGGGAACATAACTTCCTCAGTTTGAAACATGTATTCTGTCTGTCACAATTCATGATATTTACACAATTCTTATATATATTTGGTTCCAAGTTTAAACACTTCAGATTCAAACAATAAGTGGCTTACCTTTTGAGATTCAGCCACCAGAGGTTTTGATGAAGAGGTAGTTTCTCCTGTACCTAAAGCTAGAAAGATATATATTTTTTGATAATTTTACCGATTATTACAAGTGCAAGACATATGAGTGAGACATACAGCAGCTCATGAATACTACACTAGCTTAACTCTGCATGTTATATATTACGAAACAACTAGACATTTCAATGTAATATACTTTTATTTTTCTTCATTAAATAATAAAAATATATCACAAATCAAAACATATAACACTAAACATATTATTTATTGTGATTCTGATAATTTATCACACAAATATTCTTGGCTTCAGAGATTTCAGATAGGTTTTTATTTGATTTCAATACTTAATGTATACTTATCTTAATTTTCAAAGCATTATTGCACAACTGTCTTCAGCACACACATATTCAGGGTGATTCATCTGATTCCCTTATGTTTCTAATGTAAAAAAAATATGCTTATACAGTTATAGCACAGATGCTCATAATGTTTAACATTTTGGATGTTTCTGGGTTTTACAGCCATATAATTGTTCAAGCTATATTTCATAAAAAATTGCATCCATATTTAATTTCATAGCACGTATTTTCTATACATTTTCTGATTGTTGATTATGCTTCACACAATATGTGCTGGTTTTTGATCACACAAATTAGAATCCCACCTTTCAAACATTCTGTGTATGAGACAGTTAGGTTTTAAACATTCTGTGTATGGGACTATTTAGTTTTAAACATTCTGTGTACAGGCTTGCTCAATTTCAAACATTCTGTGTAGGAGCATATTCAGTTTCTAAAATTTTGTATACAGGCATGTTTGGTTTCAAATATTCTGTGTACAAGTCTGTTCAGTTTATAATAATCTGTGTACAGGCCTGTTCAGTTTCAAACATTCTGCATGTAGGCATGTTTAGTTTATAATATTCTGTGTACGGGCATGTTCAATTTCCAACATTCTGTGCGGGCATATTCAGTGTTAAAAGTTCATGACAAATTATCATCATTTTTTAAAGCTTTATAAATACTTCAAGCTTCATAGCTCTGTGACAGAAGTCTTTACTGTCTTAGCTTTATGCTATGCTTAATTTCTAAGAATAAAAGTTCTTGGCTCAAGTTGCTAGGTGGCAGTACAAGTTTTGGAAGAAATATGTTTGTTCTGAATTTCTTTCAAAGCCACGTTGCCAACTCCTAGGCTACTCTTTTAACCACAAATAGTGGGATTGACTGTCACAAAATTCAAACCTCGAACATTCAGATTCCAAGTTGAGCATCCTAACCACCCAGCCATGCCAGGCTATTCAAAGCTATTACTGGAATGAAGCCTGAAGGTGTATTGAAAGACGATATGTCAGTAAATAAAATATTAAACAGTAATATAATAAAGGCAGTCTTATATGTCCCCCCTCAGTGATATAGTGGTAAATCTGAAAGCTTATAACATTAAAAATCAGACTATGACATCCACAGTGGGTACATCTCAGATAGTTCATTGTATAGCTTATTTGCTTAAATTCATATACATAGAGTCATAGACAAACAACACATCTACCTTCAAATTTAAACCAAATAAACCCCAAACAAGTTCCAAATCTGGGAAACTTAACAGAAATTAAGCACTAGCTTTAAGACATAAATACTCTAAATTTAAAGTTTTTTTACACAAAAGTCTTTAGTTTCTACAGTTTTACAGCTTTATGATACATTGTGTTCAAAGATATGCTTCAAATATGCTCTGCAGAAAAATATGAAGTCCACACCAATTTAAGCAACTAAAGACAGATTAAAAGACAAAGATAAAAGAGTAAAGAATTTAAAATAAGTCAAAACTGCTTATTCTGTATTGAATTTAATTTAAACAATATTTCCCTGGTTTACATATAAGAACACAAAAAAATTGAAAAATAGTACATGTCCAAGAAAATATGTCATACAATTTAGTAAGTGAATCTTGTATAATGTTGGTCTACAATAGCCTTAATAAAGTTTTATATTTCTTTTTTAGTAAGCTCAACCTACTTCAGAATTTTTTCAGGGTACATTTATTTCCATTCACTTTCTAAATAAATCAAAATAGCACTGATAGGCAGGATCCTGTTGGACCAATAAATAAATCATCACCACACCTACACATTGTACTTACAATCAGAAGAACATTGTCCTTGACTTACAGCCCTCTATCTGTATGTAGTTTCATCAAAGCTATATCAACATCTGAACGTGTAACAAAATATACTCTAGAAATAAGACATGTATGTTGTAATTTATTACTTTTTACAAAGTATTTCAACAATGAGCTTTGATTTCTTTCTTCACACAAGTGTATATGTACAAACACTTTCTTTTCTCTTGCCTCTGTGAACAAAAAATACAAGAGTAACATAAAATTTGTTTTAGTCATAAGCTATGTCCATCTTTAACATCATTTATTAGATATGACCTTACAGATGATACAGTTCATTTCTAAAATAACGAAAAGTACGTACTCCTAATATGGTTTATTTAGCTATTCTATGTCCACCTACAATATAAGTTATTAAATATAGTCAATATTTCTACTAACCTTACAGATGATATTGTTTGTTTCTAAAAGAAGCAAAAGGAACATACACACATACACCCAATACAGGTTTCTCATTCCACACTGATAAAATGATGACTACTGATCAACAAAACACAACAACATGTTTAACAGGAACCCCAAAACTAGTGTATAATAAGAACCCTGAAACCAGTCTATGTATAAATTACTTATAACCTTACTGGCAAAATTTCCTTATCAATAACTAACAGACTGACTGCATTAACTCTTCACTAGCTAATTGATTAATTGATGTGAACTGAATAACTCAGTAACTGAAACTGAACAGAATAACTCACTAACTGACATTGAACAGAATAATTCATTAACTAACTCTGAATGGAATAACTCACTAACTGACACTGAACAGAATAATTCATTAACTAACCTTCAATGGAATAACTCACTAACTGAAACTGAACAGAATAATTCATTAAGTAACCCTGAATGGAATAATTCACTAACTGACATTGAACAGAATAATTCATTAACTAACCCTGAATGGAATAACTCAGTAACTGTCGCTGAACAGAATAATTCACTAACTGACAATGAACATAATAACTTACTCATTGGCATGGAGTCTGTCATTTATAATGTATTCTTATTTCTACATAATACACAAAACTTATTTATATTGCCTTGAAATGTTCCCTTTAGTAAACAAACATCTAAATTAAAATACTGAAAATACAGCTTACAACAATATTGAGGTCCTTGAGAAAATCTTTGTTGTTTCTCTTGCCTCTGGAACTCTTGTAAGTAGTTCAGTTGCTGTTGTTGATATGACAATGTGTTTATATTATATTCCAATGGTTTTTGAAGCTGATACTGTTGAAGTTCTGGGATTTCTTGCTTTGATTGTTCAGCCAGGTGTAATTGACAATGAGCATGGATTTGTTGAGAAGGCTGGGATTCTTTCAGTTTCTTTTGAAGATGGGTATTTCTCTCCTTTTTAAAAATCGCTGTTTGATTTCTAATTACCATTGCAACTATTCTCACATCTTCCTCCGTTATAATCCCAGTCATTTGCTGAGAAAATTCATCCATTAAATGACGTCTTTATTCATAAAGACAGTGGTTTAAATAAGACAAGTTAAACAATTTGAAAGGAATTAAAATTATATCGTGATAAAGTATAAAATATAAATAAGAGATTTTGAAGATTGGAATGAACTAGCTTGGAAATATTACAAGATAAACTAGATAAAGTAATGACAACATATTTTCCATCTGTTTCTATACAGTGAGGGATTATTACATGCACACACACACACACACACACACACACACATATATATATATATGAAGTTCAAATCTTACTAGCCGTCCTTAATTTAGCACTGTAAGACCAGAGGGAAGGCAGCTAGCCATCACCACCCACCACTAACACTTGGACTACTCTTTTACCAACAAATAGTGGCATTGATCGTAACTTTATAACACCCCCACGGCTGAAAGGGCGAGCATGTTTGGTGTGATGGGGATTCGAGCCCGAGACCCTCGGATTACAAGTCGAGTGCCTTAACCACCTAGCCATGTCGGGCCGTTTTAATATATATTTATTATCGTATGTAAGAAGGCATCTTTGAATATTACAAAAATTCAAATACAATTATAGATTTAATCACGGATAACATCATATTACACAATGAAACTTTCCTGTCCCCAGTGACGGGAAACTTTAGATAATCTATCTATTTAAATTAATCGAAGTACCTTAAAAAGTTTAAATGTGTGTATTCTTGGTTTCACTCATACCTAAAGCTCCGAACTACTTACACCACTCACTACGAAAAGTAATTGTTGAATATTTCAGTCACGCAAAGATCCACTCAACAATAACACACGGTAGGTCTAAACGTAAATTGTTTATTCTTTAAATTACTTCACGTTTTGAAATGTAAATAACAGTGTGATTAGTTCCGAACAATTTAGTGTAGAATATCTGCTTGTGGAATAAAATTTGACATCAACATTACTCATGTCTGTCCCACCGTGATTTCAAACATGAATGTTGAGCTTTATCTGCGAGCACAGCTTTTTATGCACAACACCGGAATCTTCTTCGTAAATGGAAGACAGTTGGAGACTTGTTTGTTTTGGGAATTTCGCACAAAGCTACTCGAGGGCTATCTGTGCTAGCCGTCCCTAATTTAGCAGTGTAAGACTAGAGGGAAGGCAGCTAGTCATCACCACCCACCGCCAACTCTTGGGCTACTCTTTTACCAACGAATAGTGGGATTGACCGTCACATTATACACCCCCACGGTTGGGAGGGCGAGCATGTTTAGCGCGACGCGGGCGCGAACCCGCGAACCTCGGATTACGAGTCGCACGCCTTACGCGCTTGGCCATGCCAGGCCAGGTTGGAGAGACACAACTTATTTAATAAGATAATAAACATAAGTGACAGTATTTGTGTTAAAAAAAAACCCCAATAGATGGCTTACAATGTATTACTATTATTATTGACAATTTTCACCTTGATAAGAAAATTTTAAAAATTTGGTCAAAAGTTGTACCTTCACCACAACATTCATAAAAATCGTAAGGTAAGACATCTGGCTATGTTTGTGTTGATTGTTTGTTTTGAAATTTCGCACAAAGCTACTCGAGGGCTATCTGTGCTAGCCGTCCCTAATTTAGCAGTGTAAGACTAGAGGGAAGGCAGCTAGTCATCACCACCCACCGCCAACTCTTGGGCTACTCTTTTACCAACGAATAGTGGGATTGACCGTTACATTATAACGCCCTCACGGCTGAAAGGGCAAGCATGTTTGGCGCGACGGGGATGCGAACCCGCGACCCTCAGATTATGAGTTGCACGCCTTAACGCGCTTGGCTATGCCGGGCCTATCTGGCTAGATAAGAATATTACTTGGAGAACCAGTAATACATGGTTTATTCTATAAGGTTTTATCAAACACAACATCAAAATATAAATTAATCAAAATTTAACCAAGGACCCCGTACAGGTGATGATCAAATATACACTAAAATAGTTTTTGTTAAAAATAGAAAAGGATAAACATTCTTTACACATATATTGTTACAATAATATAATAAATGTTTAGAAAGCATGTTTATAAAACATTTATTTCAATTAAGTTTTTAGAAGAAAATTTAGCTACTATATAGAATTACGTGATGGACATTGAGCTAGTGCATATATATAAAAAGAGAGGAGAAATGTAAGCTTTGAAGATTTATACATACTAAATCATATACCAACACACCATTGCTTGAGCAACTTCATCCGGGTTATCAGACTCAACATCAAATTCAAACTGGATTGCTTCATTTTCCCTGTGTTTGTCTTTTCGTTTCTTGGGATCCAATACCTGAAGACGTAATTCCACTTTCGACTCGGCGCTAATCAAACTTTTTTCTCGGTTTACAAACTCAACCTTTACACCAAGTTCCTCTTGGAAAAAATCCAACTGCAGAAGTTCTTTCACAGTAGGCCTACAAGTAGCTAACAGACTGTTACTATTGTAACAAAATAATGAATTTATAGGCATGTTTTAAGAGATGCCTACATAACCCAAGTGTTTATTAAAGAAACAAGATAAATTTATGATATGCATATCAATATAAAATCCTAATAGACGAAAAGCACATTAAAGCTATAAACAAAAAATGTAAGGCAACGCACATATTGTACATATATAGCAATATTAGTACCTAACACGACACCGTCAATAGTCAGTTTGTTCTACTACTCATGGCTTTACATTTCTTTTTTTTTCTTAGATTTTATACGTTTATTTAACTCCATTTGATGTTAAATCTTCAGGTTCTTAATCTAATCCAACATTTATAACATATTGTTTTCGTGGACATTTGGCCTATCTTTATCTCCATTATTTATTCTACTTTTTATTATAGTTCTTTTACTATCTTATTCAGACTTTCTGTTTTTAAGTGTCATATATAATTTGGTGTATTTCTCTCTATTTTAAGTATCAATTTTAGTGATTGAATGGAGTTGAACTCACTTTTCTAACATTCTAAAAATAAAACCACAAACTCTAATAGCTTCAATCCTCATTACTCCATTCCAGACTGTTTTACTTCAGTTTAACTCCATTGTACCTCAGAATGGCTGGTAAAGGTATTAACACGTTTACTAATCAAGCAGAGAACAACGCTTCGACCTTCCTAGGTTATCTTCAGGTTAACAAGCATTACTCCATTCCAGACTGTCCCACTCCAGTTGAATTCTCGATCCATTTCTTTATTCCGTCTCCATATTTTTACCTAATACATTACTATTGATCCAACTAACGAATCAAAGAGCTGGATTATCTGTGTAATGTTATTCTCCTTATTACATTTATAGGTCTTTGATCATTGATGTCTTATCTGCTCTATTGTGCATTCCTGCTTGTCAACCAAATATTTCTTTATCACCTATATATCTTGATTCTTCTGTTTCTTTTCCTTAAAATTATTACTCATTATTGGTAACTAATATAATTAATATTAATAATAATATCTTACTTATCTTATATTCTCACCTCCACAGCGAATTAAATTATCAGTCTTACCTAGCCATAGAAGTTTCATAAATGAATGGAGTTGCCTTGCATGCACAAACTATAAAGCCACTAGTAATGAGCATACACATGTAAGGACTAGAAATCTGTCCTATCCACAAACATTAAAATAAAACACTCAAGGTCAGTCCTTATCATTCAAGTATTTACTGAGTCTTCCCTCAAACCAGCCTTTTAAAAAATAAACTGTCTGAACTGAATATTACCCTTATGCTACCAAAATATAAATTTGCAACCCCTAGTCTTATCATTAATTTAAGTATAAAAAATTATACCCAACACTGTCAAATCCATTAACAATCTTAAACACCTCAATCATGTGAATGAAAATGTCCAACGATTATTTTATTGGCTTAAGAAACCCTAAACTATCTGGAATTGTACATTTCCCCAGAGGTTTTCCGAACCATTTTGAACAATATTCACGGTCAAATTTCTAATTAATTTTGTAGAAAAAAAAAATCAGAGATCACAACCAGTTACGTTTTTAGATGAAGAAACCTGATAATAACAAAAGTTTTGTCACATTTCTCAAACATTAATTCTCAAACCAATTAATTTTTAAAAGTTTCAGTTGTACATGAACAACAACATATAACCGAATTAACCAATTATAATTCTTCCGCATATAAATGGAAATTTTAGAAGTTTAAGCAAATAAACATTAGAAAAGTGTTTGCAAGAAAATGTATTTATTTCACATAAAATTTAAATCATGCTTTCTAATCATTCCTGAGAAAGGTCATTTTGATGAATTTTCATATTTGCTCACCCAATCAGACCCTCTTTAATTATTTTCTGTCCTCCCTCATATGACCTTTCCATCCCACGTGTTATCTTTCGAATCCTTCCCAATAATTGTAAAGTAAAGATCCCAGTATTGAACACAGTTTCTGAATGTGGTTTAACCTAGAATTATGACACCATTTAACTGAACAAACTTATCGCTGTGCAAGACACGTTAAGAGTTCAAAATTTGTACACTCGTTTCTTTATCTCCACTTTCTTTTGTCTGTTAGAGTTTTTGTATGAATTTCCAATAGTTCTTTCACACAAGGTATCCATTTATCCTCTTTTTCTTAATATAAAAAAAACAAATATACTATATTTGTATTTAATAACATAAGTTTCCATATAAATCTAAGCTTAACATTCTGTGCAAATATGCAATAAACATACATATGTATAATTGTGCATCAAAGGAAATGTTGACAAATTGATTGTGAAGGTTTAACCATGGATGTTAGAGCTCTCAGATTCCGATGCATCAAACTGAAAAAAAAAATTTGGTACCGGGGACCATCAACAATTACTTTTCTTATCAGTAACCCATACACATGCTAGGCTAAAACCAGGAAATAAAACAAACAATAACGGCAGAACACTCTCTACCACCTGTGTTCTTTCTTCAGTTGAGTGCAGTTTCTGATGATATCTCGTAGGTTCGGATTCTCCACCTTGTGAAAACTTTGAGGTGGGATACCCTGTTAATAACAAAATATACTGTTGTCTGACTCTTAAACAATGAAATTTAAAAGTATTTACTCCTACGGTAATTTAAAGCAATACTTCAACAATTACTACAATTAATTCTCTAATATACAAAGACAATAAAGTTTTGAATATATATCTATAATAATAATAAAAGCTAACTGTTTTATCCAGGTTTATCATTCCTTATTTGTAGGCTTAGCACGAGTTTTACATGCAGTATTTGATGACTTTTCACCATATTATTGATGAATCTACTTACACTTATTACCCTCTTATAAATCTGGGCAGGGCCGCTACATTCTGAGTATGGATATTCCGTGGTGACCATCTCCAACATGCACATTCCAAAAGCATACACGTCAACTGATTCGTCGTAATGCTCTTCGTACATTTCTGGGGCCATGAACTCTGGTGTACCTGTGAAAATAATAGCCTGTCCTTAAGTTTCAATGTTATTTTCATGAAAACACCAGATATTCAAAATATTTATAATTATTGACGAATTAAGTTTGGAATCTGATTTGTAGTATACATAAAGAACTGAAAGAACTAGTAAGTTTTGGCATTCTAATTTGAAACTAATACACACTATGCTGTGTGAGGTGTAATTTTATTTCTATTTTGTCTCTTATTTATTTGACTCATTTGCTTTAAGCCTTATCTCGCCTACCTACTAACGAACATCAAGTATTAAACAAATGATTTTGATACATGAAGCTTTCCTAGTGATATGATGTGTACTCTCGTTATCCGCCAAGACAATATAAACCTTTAAACCTGAAGTTATATTCACGAGGACGAGAGAAATAGGCATGCGATTTGTTTATTGTTAAACACAAAGTTATACGATGGGTTATCTGTGCTCTGCCCACCACGGGTAAAAATACTCGAATTATAGGAATCATAAGTCTGTAGACTGATCCACTAGGGAGCGAGAGAGAGAGGGGAGAGGTAGTGTTAGGTTAAAGACTTGTAATATTGTTATGTGTAAGATATTTGATTTTTGAAATATATACTTTTAAATGTGCTTTTATCTCTTAACGTTATATCTAGTGGTAAACCATTTTAAAGATTAGCTTTTCTTCTACTGGTTCTTTTTTTTTCAATTCATTATCATTGCTATCATTATGGAGAAGTAAGTGTAGAGGACGACGTGAAGACGAAAGACTTTCGAAACGTCGTTCTCTACACTTGTGTCCCCACAACAGGCAGTTGCCGTACATTCTACAAAGTTTCGTCATGAATACTCTGTCTAAACAATCTATCAAAAAATTAAAAACGTTGTTTTTGATTTTGGTGAATGAGTTGTTTATTTACAAGTTTTGATCAGACACTTTTTATTTAGTTTGATATTTTATAATCCTCTTATTTTTGTATCTTGTACTGTAATATAGAGATGTTTATGTACCTATGACCCTTCTAGTTAAAATGTAATTGTTTTCAAAGTTATTATATTTTTCAGGGTTCTCATTTTGGAAATACTGGCTCAAAATAACACTTTAATTTCTTTATTTTGTGGACACAAAATGTGGGTTAGCTCACGATTGACGTACTTTATTTTTACCTAACTTGTTTTATGTTAAGCTATATAATTAACATGCTTAACTTTCCTAACTTTGATAAATTGTATTTTTTTTTTCGGAAGCTTTTGGATTTAACTAAATTCTGTGAGTTTCTTTTACAGTAACTTGTACTGATATAAACTTTGAGGAATTCATTTCTTTTGTTAGGTAAGAAAAAGATCATTTTGTTTGAACTTCTTTAGAGTTTTCATATTATAAGCCTTAGTTTAAGCTATAACCTTCATCTTACCCTTAACAGTTTACCACATACATCACTAAACGAACCCTTGTTTTGTGACTGTATTTTTTTATTGTTTTTGTAAACAGATGATATTTTTGTACTTGTTTAATTACTGACATTAGAATTGTCTCTCTGCTGCACGTGGAAAAATCATTATAGGGTGTGGTTCGAACTTCGGGCCTAAATGATTGCTCTGAGGGAAACGGTTTTACTTGGAATATTATAAGAGTAATGTTACATTCTTATAGGAAAAGTATTGACTAACTGCCTGCTGAACCAGAAACTGTTTTACAAAGAATAATGCAATAACAACATAGTTACTTTGTATATTACATGCTTATATGAAAGTTCTAGACTAGTCTCACCTATAACAGTTTTTGCAAAAGATGCATTTTTTAGAGTTGCTAAACCTAAGTCTCCAATTTTCACAGAACCAGTAGGACCAGTTATGAATATGTTATCACACTTGATGTCTCGATGAATGATTGAAGGAGACCGTGAGTGAAGAAAGCTCAAACCCTTCAGAATTTGTCGACACCACGACTTCAGAACCTTCAAGTTGATCTTTCTAAACCTACGAAGGTAACTGAAGGAAAAAACAACAACAAAGCAGAGTCCAACCTGCTGAATGAAAGGGTATGAAATAAACAACTATAAATTTAAAGGTAGATACTTTAAAATAGAAAAAAAATTCTTTAAAAATTAAATAAGACAGTTCTATTATATTTTCTTAATAAAAGCTAACTTTTTAGATAAATGTAAGAACATAGTGATATACGCAGTAAGTTAAAAATAATGTTATGAGTTTTACTTCAATAGAAAATAGTTAATTTTTTTAAATATGCTGAAATGGAATGTTATGTGTAACTGGAAGAATACTGCAAATTAAGTACTGTGTATATAAAATTATTAGTTCATTAATATGTTACAGCTACTGAGAAAATTGTGCACACTAGTTTACAAGCACGATGCTTCGCCAAATATTAGTGAAATGTTTAATAAGAATTTTTAGATACAGACCTGTCTACAATTCATCTAGTATGGCTGTCAAATTCAAGGTGACCACCACACTCGCGGGATAGGATTAATTACATTAAATATCTGTTCGTTTAAAATTAAAATGATTGTATAAACTCATAAATGGTCACTTATTTTCTCTAAATGTTCATTAGAAGTTCAAAAATACCCTAGTTATTGTGTAATATTAATATATCGGACGTGTTCAATCATATCTCACAAGAAACTTACGTTCAGTCTGGCCTTTCTCTACCACAATTTAACATGTTTTCTTTCAAATAATTGTCAGTTGTCAGGTTTTTTACGTATGCCATATAAAATATATATTATATACTTTAAAATATTTAAAATTCATATTGTTGATATAACTAAAACACGTTGATACTTTCTTTTTATGGTTTCTATGTTGTATACTACATGGCAGCGTCGTACAATACATAACACTATTGTATTGAACACAAGTATAGTTATTTCTGTTCAATTGACCTTCGTGTCTTCACAAGAACCTTGACAACTGATTTAACACAACAAGTGATAAAATCAGTAATACAGACGTTGAGTTATCTAACAATAGTGTGTTATTTCGAAGTATTGTTAAAGTGACTACAGAAATCTCTTTAACGACGATCGTTAGATCTGAGACACTGCTAACTCCTATAGAAGAATTAGCTAGAGAATATTATTTACATTTTGTATAACAATTGTTTGTTGTTATACACAAAGCTACACAATAGGCTATATGTTCTCTCTCTAGCACCGGTATCGAAACTCATAATTTGAGGAATTCGAATAAAGAAAAAACGACAAAACTTTGCTGTTTCCTTGAGGTGATATTTAGAAATGAGGTAAGAACATTTTGTAAATAACATATATAAGTAACGGTCGCTATGAAAATCTCGTCAATAACATATATAAGTAAAGGGCTCTTTGAGAATCTCGTCAATAACATATATAAGTAACGGTCTCTATGAAAATTTTATCAATAACATATACAAGTAACAGTCTCTATAAAAATCTCGTCAATAACATATATAAGTAAGGGCTCGGTCTCATATATAAGTAACGGTCTCTATGAAAATTTTATCAATAACATATACAAGTAACGGTCTCTATAAAAATCTCGTCAATAACATATATAAGTAAAGATCTCTAGGTTGTTCGCTGTCTTCCTCAATTTTGAAAGACTAGAAGAAAGCAAAGACTTCCAGTGAATGTCAAAGTTACATAAAGCAAAGTGGAAAAACAAATGTGGGACAAAGTTTAAAAACATTAAGATTTAAAAGAACTGGCAATAAAAAGGACAGAAAAAGAATCAGAAGATGGCGTGCCGGATAGAGTTAACTTTTATCACTTCGCAAGAAGGATTTTTTTTGTGATGACTCATCGAGTACACATCATTTAGGTACTACACTTAAGACAGACGATCAGGTGTGAAAATTTGTAGATGGTTTACTGTCAAAACTCGGTGCACGTGTTACAATGTTACAGATGCTGTTTATCATTCACTGTTAGTGTTTTAGTTCACACTATTAAATTTGGAAAGTATTTCATAAATTCTAGATAAGGAACATGGAAAGTTGAAATGTTTGGGTTTGACAGTGTTAAATTCGAGTGTAGCAAAACGTACAAATGTATTAATAATGAAATGCGAGATTGCGCACGAAAGAATTAAAAAAGTAATATATTCTTAAATAATTTTATATGGAAAGTGTCGTTGACATATTTAAAGACTGGTGGTCATTTTTGTACTAAATTTAGGTGACATTTTACTTTAAAATACCGTTATTGATATTCATTTTATTATACATAACTTGAACATTTTCACTGAAAGTAAACGTTGTTATCAGCATATTTGATTACATTTTAGAAACATTCTTAAAACCCATTGTGCATTCAATTAAATTTGTTCTATATCTAAAAGTGCTTGTTTATAGCATGTTTGTCTTAAACACAAGTTCAAACTTTTATCCAAAGCTGACACTTTTATACACATAATTGCTTGCATTTTTTTAGTCTTCGTGACAATCTGGAGTTTCCTGAGACTAAATTTAACTGAAACTATTTGTCTGATGTTTTTTCACGGTTTTATAGCAAAAACAAGCAAACTAGAAGCTTGCTTATTTCCTTTGATGAAATGCAGATGGGTTTATTTACAGAATTGATAATATTACCCTATCTACCTACCAAATTTCATGCTTTCCACGAATCGTGCATAATTTTTCATTATGTGGTGCAGTTTAGATTTCAATATTTCTGAATAAAAATTACTATCAGAAAAACAACGCCTATTATAAGAATTTGTTTTACTATTCTGAAAACGACACTCTAAAATAGGAGAGTAACCAAAGAAACTACCAGTGGTAAAACTTACTCTGTTGTAAGTTTCAAAAGTCACCAGTTGTATGTTAAGTTACCCTAAACCATATACTCAGAGAAATCTTTTGAACACAAAACAAGTATGTATTGATAAGGACTGTGTATTTCCACCTCAGTAAAAGTGTTACTGACAAGGTACTTTCTAGTCAGTACTTACGTTTTAAAGTTATAGGAGTCATCAGTTTTGTGATAAGGACTGTGTATTTCCACCTCAGTAAAAAAATAACTGATAAGGTACTTTCTAGTCAGTACTTACATTTTAAGGTTACAGAAGTCATCAGTTCTGTGATAAGGACTATGTATTTCCACCTCATTAAAAATATAACTGATAAGGTACTTTCTAATCAGTACTTACATTTTAAAGTTACAATAGTCATCAGTTCTGTGATAAGGACTGCGTATTTTGACTTCAGTAAAAATATAACTGATAAGGTACTCTCTAGTCAGTACTTACGTTTTAAGGTTACAGAAGTCATCAGTTCTGTGATAAGGACTATGTATTTTCACCTCAGTAAAAATATAACTGATAAGGTACTTTCTAGTCAGTACTTACGTTTTAAGAGTCCCAGAAGTCATCAGTTCTGTAATAAGGACTATGTATTTCCACCTCAGTAAACTGACTTCCCAGTAGTCATAGAAACGTACAATATTAGGGTGTTGAAGCCCTTTTAACATTTCTGCTTCTTCTCGAAACTTCTGCCGAGTACTTTTCTTAAGTCTTTCCTAAGAGAACAGAGCAAATATTTTATATTGAAAGATGCGCAAGCTTAGGGTTGAGTTCTAAAAATGAAATAGTGTACAGTCATTAACCGACTAATGGAAAATTTCCAAGCTGGAAAAAATTTAACACATTTTTCAGGAAATCGTTTTGAAAACGAAGGTCTCCATTCTAATAATAACTTAATACTGGTTGAATTTTATGTATGGTAAAACATTAGAATGTTAAGAAATACATCAAGACCGAAGAACAAATCGGCTGGGTGTTTGTGTCTTCTTATAGCAAAGCCAAACTGGGCTATCTGCTGCGTTCATGGAGGTGAATGGAACCCCTTAAAACGCCTTTCCACCGGGGAACGACCAGCAAATTAAAAAATCTAAGTAAGCAAACTATGACACTGAATAACTCGACTCATTCACAGGTCATCTGCTTGAAACATATGAAACAACACGAACCATATACATCTACAGCACACGATATTTAAGTTCCTCAGGACAATGTTATGAATGTTACAAGTCGGAACTTATGTTTGAAGAATGAAACATCATAAAATATTTATTGCTTGTTACATATTATAATCTATTTTGGACAATTCTTCAATTTATTATGTTACGTACATTACGTATTACTATTTCAAATAACTGGAAATTTTATTTTTTATTTAATGTTAATGTCGATATGTATTAAATTTATGAAATTTGTCAAGAAGACTCATACACGTACTTTTCTTTCCTAACACAAACATATTTTATAATTATATATGTAATAAACGGCTGGTATGAGTAGAGAAAGCAGTATATATATAATTTTCTCTACTAGTGGGTTTTCTCGTCATCACGGATTATATTTTATAATACAAACAGCAATACAGTTTATAAATATTTCTTTACATACAAGAGTTTTACAAACATAAAAACTATACTGAATCTTCTACCTGGTCTAGAATTGAATATTTTATCAACGATCTAGGTCAATGACGAGATAATTAATTTTGAGTTGATACCGTTACAACTCGCTTAATTTGCTAGCTTGGCTGGCGTCAAACCGTTTACAAGCTGACTTTTTACCGACGAAAACATTTAATGTCTTCGTGGAAACACAATTGATTCTAGGCCATGAGAAGGACCGTTTCTCTGTTTTAACCTAGAGGCTTGTTCTGCCTTTATTTTCTTTTCAAGTCTATACCTTTCTACCTTTCCGCCTATCTGACGATGGCTGCATCCCTCATCTCCCTGCTCACGTCTCATGGTCATGCTAATATTTACAAATGGCTTTTCCCGACACTTCTGAGATATTCCAGCCAGACGGGTATTTCCAAGCCCACCACAACACATAGCTAAATATACATTTCACTCAATCACTCGAATTATATCTAACCTCCAAGACCAGCTTCCAAGCCTCCTACTTGCTGAATAATTTAAAAATCGCGTGCGAAGCTGAAGAAAAATCACAGTTTCTGAGCGTCCTTGGTTGTCTCGTAGGCTTCCCTGGAACCTGCTGGACTCATAAACCTAAAAGACTTTCGCGTCAGTTTAATTTTAGCTTACTAACGTCGAAAAGTAATTCACTGAAGTTAAACGCTTTGCAATGTTCAAAATCTAAAAAGTTCGTGGTCACACTCTCATAAGCGTTAGCCACATTTATAGCTTCCGAAGCTTATAGTACACTATCTGTAGCTGGCCATTAACAATTACTGTCTTTCGGTGCGTCGGCTTGTATACTTCAAGGCAAGATTCTCGAATGTTCAACAATTTTCCAAGATACGCCAGTGTTTTCACATTGTATGTTCTTCTTTTTGAAAATATTCTACAAATTTCGAAAACAGGTGGGATTTGCACCATACGCATCAAATAATATACGTCACATGCATCAAACTGAAACAAACGTAGGCGTTAAAATAAATGAATAACGGCAAATCTGTTACATACTTTAAAACTAAAACACATACACATTAAAAATATAGGCCTGGCATGGCCTAGCGCGTTAAGGCGTGCGCTTCGTAATCTGAGGGTCGCGGGTTCGCGTCCGAGTCGCGCCAAAACATGCTCGCCCTCCCAGCCGTGGGGGCGTTATAATGTGACGGTCAATCCCACTATTCGTTGGTAAAAGAGTAGCCCAAGAGTTGGCGGTGGGTGGTGATGACTAGCTGCCTTCCCTCTAGTCTTACACTGCTAAATTAGGGACGGCTAGCACAGATAGCCCTCGAGTTGCTTTGTGCGAAATTCCAAAAAACAAACAAACAAACAAACAAACATTAAAAATATTATTCTACGCCATAAGTGGAACAGTAGGAAGTCTACAAAATTTACAACGCTAAAATCAAGATTTCGATTCTATCAGCAGACATATCAGATAGTCTATTATACGTTTAATATAAAAAGAAAACACACACAGTCTCTCTCTTAGTAAGCCCAGTGAATGAAAATGGGTTTTGTCGGGGTTCTCACGTTTCCCTCACATCAAAATCTTGGCATAGGTTTTACATATCCTCAGCTGCCCTAAAGTACCCTAAATGCCACATCGCCCGTTGACGATCACTGGTCAGTGCCTGTTGCCAGTTTTCCCGTTTCTGCTTGCTTGCCTAAAAATTTAGCATAACTTAACCAAAAAAGGTGATCAGAATGTAGTACATAGGTTTCATTTAATATAATTTAAAGAAACCAAGTACTGAGAATGTAGTAAACAGGTTTAATTTAACATAATTTAACCAAACTAAGTACTGAAAATGTGGTACATGGTTTCATTTAATATAATTTAATAAAACCAGGTTAATGAGAATGTAGTACATACGTTTCATTTACTCTAATTTAACCAAATCAGATACTGAAAAGTAGTACATAGATTTCATTTAATATAATTAAAGAAACCAGGTACTGAGAATGTAGGACATAGGATTGATTTCATATAATTTAACAAAACTAGTTACTGACAATGTAGGACATAGGTTTAATATACTATAATTTAACCGAATCAGGTACTGAGAATGTAGTACACAGGTTTCATTTAATATAATTCAACCAAACCAGGTACTGAGAATTTAAGACATAGGTTTCATTTAATATAACTTAAACAAACCAGGTACTAAGAATGATTGACATAGGTTTCATTGAATATAATTTAACACAACCAGGTACTGAGAATGTAGAACATAAGTTTCATTAAATATAATTTAAGCAAACCAGGTACTGAGAATGTTTGTTTGTTTTTTGAATTTCGCACAAAGCTACTCAAGGGCTATCTGTGCTAGCCGTTCCTAATTTAGCAGTGTAAAACTAGAAGGAAGGCAGCTAGTCATCACCGCCCACCGCCAACTCTTGGGCTACTCTTTTTACCAACGAGTAGTGGGGTTGACTGTCACATTATAACGCCCCCACGGCTGAAAGGGTGAGCATGTTTGGCGCGACAGGGATGCGAACCCGCGACCCTCAGATTATGAGTCGCACTCCTTAACACGCTTGGCCATGTCGGGCCAACTGAGAATGTGGTACATAGCTTTCATTTACTATAATTTAACGAAACTAAGTATCAAGAAGGTAGAAAATAGGTTTATTTAATATAAATTAACCAAATTACGTGCCAAGAATGAAGGACACAGGTTATAGTTAATGTAATTTAACGAAGCCAGGTACTGAGAATGTATCACATATGTTTCATTGAATATAATTTAACCAAATCAGGTATTGAGAATGTAGTACATAGGTTTTATTTACTATAATTTAACGAAACCAAGTACTGAGAATGTAGGATATAGGTTTGATGTAATATAATTTAACCAAGCCAAGTACTGAGAATGTAAGACATAGGTGTGATTTAATATAATTTAACCAAATTAGGTATTACGAATGTAGGACATAGGTTTCATTTAATATAATTTAATCAGACAAGGTACTGAGAATGTATAACATAGTTTTCATTTACTCTAATTTAACAAAATCAGGTACTGAGAATGTATGACATAGGTATCATTTAATATACTTTAAAGAAACCAGGTACTGAGAATGTACGACATACCTTTAATTTAAAATAATTTAACCAAACCAGGTAGTGAGAATGTAGTACATAGGCTTCCTTTACTACAATTTAACCAAATCAGCTACTGAGAATGTAGGACATAGGTTTCATTTAATACAATTCGACCAAACTAGGTACTGAGAATTTATAACATAGGTTTCACTTAATATAATTTAAACAAACCAGGCACTGAGAATGTACTACATAGGTTTCATTTAATATAATTTAACAAAATCAGGTATTGAGAATGTAGTATATAGGTTTTATTTACTATAATTTAACGTAACCAAGTACTGAGAATGTAGGATATAGGTTTGATTTAATATAATTTAACCACACCAAGTACTGAGAAAGTAGGATATAGGTGTGATTTAATATAATTTAACGAAATTAGGTATTAAGAATGTAGGATATAGCTTTCATTTAATATAATTTAATCAGACAAGGAACTGAGAATGTATGACTTAGTTTTCATTTACTCTAATTTAACAAAATCAGGTACTGAGAATGTATGACATAGGTATCACTTAATATACTTTAAAGAAACCAGGTACTGAGAATGTACGACATACCTTTAATTTAATATAATTTAACCAAATTAGGTACTTAGTATGTAGTACATAGGTTTCATTAATATAATTTAACCAAGTAGGGTTCTGAGAATGTCGTACATAGGTTTCGTTTAATATAATTAAAGAAACAATGTACTGAGAATGTAGTAATTACTTAGATTTAATATAATTTAATCAAACCAGGAACTGAGAATGTAGTACACAGGCTTCATATAATATAATTTAGCCAAATCAGATACTAAGAATGTGTGGCATAGGTTTTGTGTAATATTATTTAACCTAATGAGGTATTGAGAATGTCGTAAATAAGTTTTATTTAATATAATTTAAACAAACCAGGTACTAAGAATGATTGACATAGGTTTCATTTAATATGATTTAACGAAACCAGGTACTGAGAATGTCGTACATAGGTTTCATTAAATATAATTTAAGAGAACCAGGTTCTGAGAATGTAGTACATAAGTTTCATTTAATACAATTTAACCAAACCAGGTACTGAGAATGTAGTACATAGGTTTCATTTAACATAATTTAACCAAACCAGGTACTGAGAATGCAGTGCATAGGTTTTATTTGCTATAATTTACCATAATATAACCAAATCAGGTTATTGAGAATGTAGTGATTGAGAATCACTACTGAGAATGTAGTGCATAGGTTTCATTTACTATAATTTACCATAATATAAACAAATCAGATACTGAGAATGTAGAACATAGATTTCTTTAATAAAATTTAACCAAACCCAGTACTGAGAATGTAAGACACAGGTTTTATATACTATAATTTAACCAAATCTGGTAGTGATAATGTAGTACATAGGTTTAATTTACTATAATTTAAGGAAACCAGGTATTAAGAATGTATGATATATGTTTCATTTAATATAATTTAACCAAATAAGATATTAATAATGTAGTATGTAGGTTTCATTTAATATAATTTAACCAAACCAGGTACTTAGTATGTATTACATAGGTTTCATATAATATAATTTAACCAAATCAAGTACTAAGAATGTATGACATAGGTTTCATTTAATATAATTTAACCAAATGGGGTATTGAGAATGTAGTACATAGTTTTTATTGAATATAATTTAATTATATCAGGTACTGAGAATGTAGTACATAGGTTTCATTTAATATAATTTTACCAATCCAGGTACTGAGAATGGCGAAATTTCAGGTCTTCAGCTTAACGTTATTTTCAATAATATTCAATACTAGGCTCTTTATACAATTAAAATAGTACCGTGCGTTTTGTAATAATGAATTAGGAGTGAAAAAGTACGAACGACATCACTATATGTTCAGGGTGAAGTGTAAATAATGTTATATTCTGTGTGAAGGTATTTGGGAAATGGATCTGTGTTGACAAATTTGAGGGTTGCTTCAGACAGTACTATTTATGTGTTAAGGTTTTATAAGTTAATTTCTTCATTTCTTTTTATGGACATCTAGAGTACCAAGTTACGTTACCTCGTTGAGTTTTAATATCTTCCCCCAACAACCAAGTCTTGAAATCGTCGCTTGGCCTGGTGTCTCCTAATAAATAAGTTGATCGATTTGTCATTTTTGATTAGATCATTCGGCTTAAAGTGTATTTCGTATGAGAGGTGTTTGGTGGGTATTATGTACGTTCAATTTGCTTTAAAATATTTTTATGAATGTGATACGGTATTCACATTATACATTGATGTATTAAATATACTACAAACAAAATGCAATATTGTAATTCATAAAGTATTAAAAGAAAAATAATCCACTTCCAGATATGAACCACCCATGAAAACAAAAGTAAAATGAAATAAATTTGCTGACTTGACTTTAATCTCACTTTACACGGCAACTATTATGATGCAAGACTTCTCATTTCTCGTATTCTGTTTTATCGTAGTCATAATTTTACTTAATGGGCTAGGTCTATCGTTTGCTTTTTCTCGCACGGCATTCTAACATTGCATACATTTCTCTTGTGTGTGAAGTTAAATGTATGATGTATTAGTATATATATAGTTAATAATTTATAACTAAACAAGCTTTTAATTTTATATTGTAAGTTAAATGTTAACAAAAGAATTACTGGTTCGTCAGCAGACGCATATATCAGCAAAATATCATTTTGAGCCGTGAAGGAAGTTTGACACCTACGCGGTGTTTGTTTGAAATTAAGTACAAAGCTACACAATGGGCTATCTGTGCTCTGTCCACCACGGGTATCGAACCTTTATTTATAGCGGTGTGAGTCCGCAGACATGCCGCTATGCCCCAAACAAGAGCGATTTTCAGTTTTATATATAGATTATAAGATAAAAGAAATATATTAACAATATTGTTAATTATAGCATCACAGAAAACCTTCCTAATTTTTATTCCCTAACATACCACGGCCGTTTGTTCCAGGTGAATTGTTGTTTTTGTTTATTTAAACCAGACGTTAGTTCCTGTTCGTGATCGATATGTAAGAAAGAATTTAAGACAAATGAGGATACAAATTATATATAGAAGCATTTCATACGAACAGAGCATTTGTCAAACCAACTAGTTACTGGTAGAATTATACACTAAAAATACCTCTAGTCATTTTATTATGTTATCAAAAGTATACAGTCATTATAAGTAAAAAGACCTAGTCACTTTGTTTTGCAAATATATCCTCGACTCCAGTTCTCACTTTGTAAACAGTTTGAGAAACCGTTTTCATTAAAACTGCGAGTACAGTAACCTAAAAAGTGGAGTCTATTTCATAATATCAGAAAAAAAACATTTAGGTTTAATATGTCTTGAAACAAAATGTAGCTTTGTGCTTAACTGTAATCAAATATCCATCACATTGGAAGAGGGCCATAATGATATTACGACCCGATCAGAAGAGGAGGGAAGGGATGTCAACTCTTGATTGTAAATTAACATGTTTTCTACCTCGTATAGTGTGCAGGATATCACTTTAAGAGAAAATCTGACGAGCTGCACATAAACTGTAACTGGTATAAAACACTATAAGATATTCAGTGATGTCGAGAAAACCCATTTGTAGAGAAATATATATGTAAAAACGGCTCGTTTGGGTTGAGAAAATTTTTTACGTAGAGGAGCGAAGAACGTTTCGACCTTCTTCTTTTTTACATAGAGGAACGAACAAGGTCGTTCGTCTTTCGAAGAAGGTCGAAACGTTGTTCGCTCCTCTATGTAAAAACCTTTCTCAACCCAAACGAGCCGTTTTTACATATATACTATAACATATTATCGCGGTTCTCTCATTTTGTACTGAGTCTATTTCATTCATTAAATTGGAAATTCATTAAAATGTCCGAAACTTAACACATTCTCAGCATTGGCTGGACAAAACTAAGGCTGATTGTACTTGTAAAACTGCCTATATACGTGTTTATAGAATGGATCAACATTTCAGTCTTCGAACCAATTTTCATCAAAGTAAGTAACGAAATGACGTTTCCAGACAAGTGTGCAGACAAATAGAACACTTTATTGATTTCACACTTTCACGAAACTCCTACGTCTGGGGTCCCAGTGATTTCTCTCTTCTGCCGAAAATGATATTATTTTATATGCATATATGGAAGTGACAATACGCTACTTTGGACAAAAAATTAGGATTAAAGAGTAGTTTTGTAGAAATCCTCGTGAGTAAAATCGAATTGGGTATTCTCGTGCCTCACGCATGGTATTTTTGGCGTACAAAAATGTAGGTAATAAAAATGAAACAAGTAATATCAAACAATAATATTTTACAAAAACAAGTGTGGATCGATATATACGTTCTCTAGCCAGCTATTGTAATGCAGAAATGTTTAATTCTACAAGCATTACTGAAAGAAAAAGTCAAACAACAAAAACTGAGTTACTTCAATTAAGATAAATTCACCCTCGTCTTGGCTCAAACTAACATAATTACAGCGATTCATTAAAATCGGGATAATTTTTTTGAGTAACACAGTTTCTGTATTTTTGACTTTTTTGTTTCAATATTTTTCTAGCAATAAAACTTTCTATATTACTATAACTCGCTAGGTTAGATATACAACGATCCTTACTTGTCTTTATAATTCTTTTTTATTATACTTATAAATAATAATAAACACTTCTTCTACTTCAACCTGCGTACGTGTCTCGAGAGTTTCAAAAGTTACTTTTACTAAATCATGCACTTAAAACTCGACTTATTGTAGTGTTTTCGTAAACACGCAAAAGAGCAACGCGCAATCTTAACGTTCATATTATTTTACTTTTTGAGGTGAACGTTAAATATATTAGTATTGTTACATTCATAGCACCATTAGCACCATTATTTGGGATTATACTACTGTAACTTTTTTATTTTTACATTTTCTTTCAGAGAGTTATAGTTTCATGTTAAATAATAAGAGTTTCTCTACTTACTAATTTTGTGCAGTCATAAGTAATTATAATAAATGGAGTGATGTTCGTTCAAACACATACTGTTTGAATAGTGAGAACTGAAATTGTTCACAGAATACATGGCCAAGTGGTTAGGGCGCTCGCCCCCTAGTCTGAAGAGGAAGGTTAACCCTTGTAGATTTAACCTCACATATTTTGAGCAGCCCCGCACGGCTATCAGATACGTTTAGGTCTCAACGTACCTTACTTTATACATAAGTCGTCTAAGCAGTTTATTTAACTGTTTAAATAACTTTAAATACACAACATTGTCTTTATATTTTAAACATATAAAATACCCCAACCTAAAACTCGCACAAAAGCACGAATTTGCCCCCGAGTAATTTTAGAAAGCAGATGTTTACGCTTACAGCTCAATTTTCCTTCCTTTTTTATTCGTAAACTACTAGAACATAGACCACAATACAGCATAGTTTGTCACTAGAACCTTGACCACAATACAGTATAGTTTATTATTAGAACCTAGACAACAATACAGCGTAGTCTGTTACTGGAACATGACTACAATACACTATAGTTTGTTACAAAGACTGTTACAGTGGTCCTGGAAGGTATGACATTAGTGAGACGAGACGAAACTTGTGAAGCATGAAGATTCGGGAAGAAGTTGAAATAATACACCTAACTTATTTCAAACATGAACTATACTGTTTTATATTCTGCCTTTTCATAAACTCCATTGAACGGGCTGTGTTCTAAAAATTATTTGCTTTTCTCGGATAAATTTCTTAACATTGCTTCACCAAGAAAACCGTTTTACAGCTTGGAAAATTATATTCTGTGTCTGTTGTGAAGATGCTACATAAATATTTATGTTTGAAATTTTAATATTTGAGGAGGGATGAAAGGGGATGACAGAATTAGAGCTAAGCTCACCCTGTTCGCCAGAACAGGTAACTCATACACGTTAAAGATAATTAAATAGTCTCCATAACAGACTATTTATCTCTGACACTGAAGGTAAAACAAAAATCGACCTTCTTAACGAAGCCTTGATTTAAAACACGTTTGTAGTTTGTTTTCAAATATTGAACCTAACGTTGTTTTTCTTTTTTCTTTCAAACCTCACAAAATATTTTTTACTTATAGACGTATGAAACGAGGGAACAGAGACAGGGTAAGTGTATTGTTGTTGTTTTCGCGCAGATAGCCTTCGTGTAGTTCTGCGGGAAATTAAAAAAACAACAAAAACTATTGTTTTTTTTTTCTAAAACTTGGGCAACACCAGATAATTCTGCTAGTCAATAATATTAATACATTTCTGGTGATATTATAATTGACAATGTTATTAATATATTTCATGTGATGTTATAATTTACAATATTATTAATATACTTCAGAATTCTTTATTTGCTGGTTATGGTTGAAGTTTATATGTTTATGTTTGTAAGAAACTGTGTATTGTGGAAAAATAAGTTCCTCACATAAACGTGGACTATACTGAACTGCGTTTAAGTTATATATAAATAAAATAATGAGAGCAAGACGTAATTAATGCTTAATATCAGTTGTAAGATGTAACAAAACAAATTTGGATAATAGTTACAATCAGTTCTCAGACTATAACAAAACAGACATGGTTAATAGTTACAACCAGTTCTCAGACCATAACAAAACAGACATGGTTAATAGTTAATATCAGTTGTCAGGCTGCAACAAAACAAACTTGGTTAACAGATAATATCAGTTGTAAGACTGTGACGAAACAGACTTCGTTAATAGTTAATATCAGTTGTAGGATTAACAAAACAGACTTGGTTAATAGTTATTATCAGTTTTAAGAGTGCAACAAAACAGACTTGGTTGATAGTTAATATCGGTTGTCTGAGTGCAACAAAGCAAACTTGGTTAATAGTTAATATCGGTTGTCCGAGTGTAACAAATAAGATTTGGTTAATAAATAATATTGGTTGTCTGAGTTTAACAAAAGAGACTTGATTAATAGTTAATATCAGTTGTCTGGTGTAACAAAGCAGACTTGGTTAATAGTTAATATCGGTTGTCTGAGTGCAATAAAGCAGATTTGGTTAATAGTTTATATCAGACGTCAGAGTTTAAAAAAGAGACTTGTTAATAGTTAATATCAGTTGTAAGACTGTGACAAAACAGACTTGGTTAATAGTTAATATCGGTTGTCTGAGTGCAATAAAGCAGATTTGGTTAATAGTTTATATAAGACGTCAGACTATAAAAACAGACTTAGTTAATAGTTAATGTTAATTGTAAGACTGTGACAAAACAGACTTGGTTAATAGTTAATATCGGTTGTCTGAGTGCGATAAAGCAGATTTGGTTAATAGTTTATATCAGACGTCAGACTATAAAAACAGACTTAGTTAATAGTTAATGTTAATTGTAAGACTGTGACAAAACAGACTTGGTTAATAGTTAATATCGGTTGTCTGAGTGTAACAAATCGGATTTGGTTAATAGTTAATATCAGTTGTCTGGTGTAACAAAAGAGACTTGGTTAATAATTAATATCATTTGTCAGACTGTAAAAAAAGGAGACTTGATTAATAGTTGATATCAGTTGAAAGACTGTAAGCAAACAGATTTGGTTAATAGTTAATATCGGTTATTTGACTGTAAGTAAACAGGCTACTTAATAGTTTATATCAGTTGTCAGGATGTAACAAGAGACTTGGTTAATAGTTTATATCATTTGTTAGGTTATAACAGAGGAAACGTGGTTAATAGTTAATATCAGTTGTCAGACTGTAACAAAAGAGACTTGGTTAATAGTTAATATCAGTTGTCTGAGTGTAACAACGCAGACTTAGTTAATAGCTGTATCAGTTTGCAGATTGTGACAATAAAGCCTTGTTTAATAGTTAGTATCAATTGTAAGACTGTAACAAAACACATTTGACTAATAGTTAATATCAATTGTAACAAAAGAGACTTGGTTAATAGTTATGCCATTTTTGCGACTCTAAGAAACCAGACTTAGTTAATAGTTACTTTCAGTTGGCAGGTTGTAATAACTCAGAATTTGTTAATAATTAATATTAGTTGTCAGGTTGTAATAACACAGACTGAGTTTGTCGTCAGTTAAATGCTGCCTGATTGTTTGTTAATGTAAAGTGTCTGGCGTTTATGTCAGTAACATAAAAAGTTTGATAGGTATTGAACCCAGAATGAAACCAGAAAACTATGGATTTTTACTGAACAATATCTACATTTTGAGATGTATTTATTATTTTATCCTATTCTTTATTTATCTTATGTCACACAGTTTTGTTATGGAGCTATGGAGACAACTAAATAAAAACAGCCAATTGTGATGTGTCGTTATTTTCTATTATAAAGTGTTAATAATTTAAATAACTGCTCCAAGTAAGTCTAATGTTATATCATATTAGAACAAGGTAGTTCTGGTCTGTGTTAAGCCTTCCGTGCCTCTTGGCATGCAGGACTCCACCATAGACGAGAATACCGTGAGAAATGTGTCGATGTCTTAGGAATACACTGAGCAGGAACAAGGAGAATGCAGTGTTACCACGCTCTCGTCTGTTGATGGCAGATAGACTATAGCAGGGCCCATTTCCGAGAGAGCAGTGAAAGTGGGCCAGTTTGTTTGTTCCAACTTTCACTGAGGCACACTGATCGAGTGGCATTAATCACGGCCAATCCCCCAGAAAATTATCACTGACCTGTGGGTCACAATCCAAGAAAAGTAAAAGAGAGCAGTTAGAGAGATCAGTAGCATTAAAAGACTGACTAGATGCATGAAAATAAGTATAAAAATCAGTATTGAAAAGAGAAAGGTTGTGATCCAAGAACATATCATCTATGGAATGACCCATCCCATGAATATCAGCACCAAACCAGAGGGAATTATGTCCATTTAAATCCCTTAAGATTAAAAAGGGAAACGGTAACTGTTCAACGAGAGCATCAAGATCTGATTGATCATAGGTCTCTCCAGGAGACAGGTAGAGAGAACAGGCAGTGATGGTACGACCCAAGAAAATATGGATGGCTACAGCCTCCAAAAGTGTATCGAGTGGCAAAGGCAGGGGGGCACATATGGATCGACTAGCAGTGCCATCCCTCCATGCACCTGTCCATCAATCTACCTGTCATATCTGTACAAATAAAACTGCCTAAAAGTGACTGTATCGGCAGGTTTCAGAAACATTTCCTGTAAGAGGAGACACACAGAATGATAAAAATCAATCAAGACCTTACTGTCACCCAGATCAGAATCAAAATGTTGACAGTCCCACTGTATCAATATGGCCATTTTTACCTAAGTGGAGGATAATCCTTCAGTTTATGACCAAGTCGTTTTTTTTTTATTAAGTGGAGGTTTGTCTACCTCCAAGGATTCTGCCTTTGGTCGAGTAATCAGGTCCCTGCAGAAGATATATATGTCAATGACTCAGGGCATAAACGAATAATAATTCTAAATCTCTGGATGGAAGAAGGTGGACTGCAGCAGACGCCAGAAGCCGGGACTGAAGGGTGTGGATCCAGACAGTAACTGAAAGAATTGTGGGAACAGAGACAAGTGTGCATGTGGACTTGTCAACTCGTTTGTCTATAGAGAGCAAAGGACTCTTCACGTGGTTGGAGAATGACTCTGTTGGAGGCACAGAAAGATCTTTCTGCATTCCATAGTTACATCCGTACAATTGCAGCATGGTGCACAGTAGAAATTTCTTGGTTGGAGAAACCAACGAGAATCTACGACTCGGAGATGTTCTTCAAATCCGTTTCCACAATCACTCCTCGGGAAAAATTTCAGAGTAACATGGGGCGAAGCCTCAATGACTATGTCTCCATTGGTCTTGGAGTTCAAGAGGAGTTCACTGTGTTTTGGGGTAGATGTTTTCATCAGAATGTCCCCAGAACGTAGCTTCTCGACGGATTTTGGAGAGCCAGCAAGCTCCTCTAGTCTCTTCTGAATAAAAGAGGGAGACATTTACCCTAAAGGTTTGTCTGACAAAGAATGTTTTATGAGAAAATGTAGAAGGAAGTGAACATTGCTGTCCAGAGTCTTCAAGAGATGGTTGGTTACCGATGACCTCGCTAGGGTTTCGTGAGGACTACACCCAAACACCAGCATCAGACTTACTGTCCACAACGCCTGTTGAGAACGTCCAACACTGGCACTCAGTTAACCCTGGCCCAAATGGACCAGCCGACTGACCCTGCCTGGTGAGACAACCCCAAGACCACCCGTCTACAAGAATTCAAGATCAAAATGATGTGTTGGGGTGAACCCCTCAACCACCAGGATCCTCTCCTCTCCTTCACGGACTCACCATGCACGAAAAACACGTGGGTGGATGTACAGATCTCAGAGGAGATAAACTTTAATCACAGCATCTTCCCTTGGAGGCCCCTTCACCATGTACAGGCTTCTACACCGAGGGACCTTAAACAGAAGAGAGGGTGATATTCACAGAAAGTATTATACAGATTATATACTTGTACCGCTGAAGAAACATCATGACAGTTGTAGATATCACGTGGACAGTTAAGTTACCCAAGTAAAAATCACGTGTAATATCTTGGATAGTAAGAAAATGTTCTTGTGAACGTACTCTCGGTCACAGTGAAACTCGAAAATCTACCAAACTGTGAGGGTTACTCAGCATAGCTAAGAAAGCATAAACACAGAAATTGATGACGACAAAGAAATGACGTCAACTTTCTCAAGTGCCAGTCATTCTGCAAGTAATAACATGTCTCGAAATGCAGGTGTTTATGACGTTAGATACATTAACATATACAGATATATGTAATATAATAAATTGCATCAAATGTCCATAGGCAATAAAATCAGCACTGTATAACAATGATAGAGATTTGTAGAGAAACCAAAATAAAATATTTTGCGTAAATCACAACTCATAATAATAAACTTCATAATGACGTCAAACCCCATGTGTGGTTTCTAATTATTTTATTTAAATAGTCCTTTGGGAAATTTATAAAGTCTAAATTTGTCACGAGTATTGGTTGTATTGGATTAATACCTTACACCTTAATGTAATACACTTACACAGATATTTACACCAACATATGTAATGTAACAAAATGTTTTATAACAGGTGTGAAAGACACCACAGTTACCGGATTATGACACTTGGGGTGCTACTGAAATAACTCATCACTGTTGCCTCCGTCATTCATTTAGATTAAGGTGGCATGTTACAGCATCACAAGAATTTCCCAGACATCTGTGGTGGTGCTTATGGCATGTCATATCTCTACATACATCTGTGGTGGTACTTATGACATGTTACATCTCAACAGGCATCTGTGGTGGTACTTATTACAAGTTATATCTCAACAGACATCTGTGGTGGTAGTATGACATGTCATATCCATACAGACATTTGTGCTGACACTTATGACATGCTACATATCAATATACATCTTTGGTGGTACTTATGACATGTTACATTTCTACATACATCTGTGGTGGTACTACTGATATGTTACATCTCAACAGACTTCTGTGGTGGTACTTATGACATGTCATAGCTCTCCAAACATCTGTAGTGGCCTTTATGACATGTTACATCTCTCCAAACATCTGTGACGGTGGTTAAAAATTAATGTTGGCTTATGGGATCTTCAGAAAATACTATTAGAGTAATGTATACCGCTAGGGATGCATGGCAGTTATGAGGTATTGTAGATCAACCTGCGCTGAAAGTGTTAAATGTAGATTTTTCAAAATGCATGGTTGCCAAGATGTGGAGAGTACTCGGTTCTCCAGTTTTCACAACAACGTTACTAGGTTTGTTTGACAATATTTTTATTGATAATTTATTATTTCCACCCAGATTTTGATACAAAATACCCCTTGTTTGTTTCGTATTTTGTTAAAACGTTTGTGCCTAGCGCGACCTCAGTTTTGATCTGATAGAATAGAGTGGAGGTAGCCAGTCAAAAGTAACTTACGCCATTTTTTGAAATACTCTTGCCCGAACAAACAGTACGATTTGAACGTCACTTTTGCATCGCAGCTAGAATAGAAAATTGCTGAGCATGATTTTGTGGTCACGGGTCTCGAACCGTGGATTTGCTGTCCAATCGCACAAATACTATGCCACGCCCGACCGATACGCGAGTGTATAAGCATTTTTTCAAGTGAAAACATACATATAAAGCCATACAAACCAAACGCATAATACAACCACCGAACGCTGAAGAAACGTTGAACTCTGTTTACAGAGTTACACATAAGCCACGAGACGTCTCGTGAAAACCGTTACATGTATCGATCTGGTGTTCTTCCGTCTCGTGACATTCTATGTTTGTTCTTTGTTTGTCTGTCGTAAAAATGTATTAACATCTAATATGACTGAAAAGAGTCAGCTATAATTGTTTTTGTGCAAAGCTACACAATAGGCTATCTCTGCTCTGCTCTGCTTACTGCTGAGATCGAGCCCTGCATCATAGTGGTTTAAGACCGTAAGTTTAACGCGGACTACTTTTACGGAACAAGCGAGTTAAGAATTACAGAAGTTAAATAACAGCAAAAACGAAGTCGGAATAGTCTCTCAATAGAATTGGTATATATTTCATTTTTATTTTAAATGACGTGTTTATAGAATTGTTATAATTTCATTTTTATTTTAAATGACGTGTTTATAGAATTGTTATATATTTCGTTTTTATTTTGAATGACGTGTTTGTAGAATTGTTATACATTTCATTTTTATTTTGAATGACGTGTTTGTAGAATTAATATACATTTGATTTTTATTTTGAATGACGTGTTTGTAGAATTGTTATATATTTCCTTTTCTTTTTGAATAACATGTTCATTGGAGTTACAACATTTCCATCATTTTCTCGTATCACTTCAGTAACTAAAGTTCTTCCAAACGTTAATCATATAAAATGATAATATTTATAATAAAACGTGGAAATGTGGCTTAAGTTAAATAAAGTATAGATATTATGTAAGATATGTAGATTAAAATGCCGAGTTTGATCCTGAAGTGAAATTAATTTGTTTGTTTGAAGTTAAGCACAAAGCTACACAATGGGCTATCTGTGCTCTGCCCACGACTGGTATCGTAAGTCGGTTTCTAGCTTTGTAAGTCCGCGGACCTACTGCTGTGCTAGTGGGGGGGGTCATATAAGATTAAGTAATAACAACAAAACAAAGCAAAACTTGGGAATTTTAAAGTTGTAAATAGGAAAAAATAACAAGGTAAGGAAACAAGGCAGTCGATATAGTATACATTATTTACTCAAACTACAAATACTTATTTTGACCACATAACATTGAAATAAAATTTCGTTTCAGACTATAAGGAATACACTTTGGCTACTCCTGTCTGGAAAAAAACAACTTATAGAGTACCATAAGCTTGTCCATTGTTTAACCCCTACTCAACCGCGTTTCCGGGTAGTGGCCAAGTACGAAAATGTATACAAGCGTTATATCACAATTGTTAAAATATTTTCTCTAGTAAGAATGTGTTAAGCACACTATTCCTTGAAATTTCACAGATTAAGCAAAAACAAGAAAACCTCTTTTAAATTTATAAATTTCTATATATTTTTTATCTCATTTGCTCACTTTTTTATGGTCTACTATGGGCAGAAGATTACTTGATATGGTAACTAACTTTACACATTTTAACAACAATAAACATAGCTAGCTGATGCGGTTCATGATGATTTAATGTAGCTATTGACTATTTGATCCTATATGAGTTTGAGATGTAAAATGTTAAGCAGCAGCTGAAGATTTTCCTAGAGATTTCTTTGCGACTATAGTGAATAGTTGTAGTTTCTGTGTAACTAAATTATCTGTATATAAGGCACAGCAATGGGCAAACTTTACCTAGACTGAGACACAACCTTCACTAAACTCGTTTAAAATTTTAACAGTAGAAATAATCTTTTCAAGTAAAGTATATACGTCTAAAACATCCTTTTAAAATAATTTCTAAAGTTTTAAACTTAATATTAATTGTAGTTTTTGTTTTATTTCTACAATTATAGCTGATACATAATATAAGGGTTGGCCTCTTAAATACACCATTTATGTATGCACATCACAAAGTCATGTAATGTTCGTCTATTATTTGCTGGCAATTCATGTTTGACATTATATCTGATTTTTTAAAGGAACAATAAATTTGTAAAAAAGCTAACTTCAGGGGGTAATGATAACATCGTTTATGTTATAATTATTATGTTTTTAGCGTATGTGAAATATAAAAGAAACAAATCGACTTTTCACACAACTTTATTTCATATTGAATAAGACTTTTTAGTACAATGTACCAAGCTGGTTTTGTTGTTGTCTTGGGAAAGAGTAATAATTGTAGAATTAGAAACGGATTGTTTTGAACGAATTTTACTTTCCTACTAAGCCTAACGTATGTGATTTGTATTGGGAATATAACTGAGAATATTACGTTGGACCTTCTATAAGTTTATAACATTCTTTACAAATTACTATCCCTCTGTGTAAGTTACATTTGCTACAGATTTATAAAATGGACTCGGGTACGTTTTAGAGTGCATAACACTGTTGTTTTTAATATGTGGTGTAAGTTTTCGTTCAAGTAACTGGTACCAATACATGTTTAGTATAAGAAATGAAATGACACTGTATCTATGGGATTATCTTGGGCATAATTATACTCAATAAACGTATAATAACCAAGTATAGACAGCACAGTAATCTTACTGTAAAAATGATCATATGATGTGATAACACAATAAAATATTTCAATTATTTTTTCTGCAAGATGAAATCAGATACAATAACAGTAGACTGTCATGTGTAACCAATCAGATATAGTAACAGTAGACTGTCATGTGTAAAAAATCAGATAAGTAACAGTAGACTATCGTGTGTAACAAATCAGATACAGTAACAGTAGGCTGTCATGTGTAACAAATCAAATATAGTAACAGTAGGCTGTCATGTGTAACAAATCAGATACAGTAACAATGACAGCAGACTATCATGTGTAACAAATCAGATAAGTAACAATGACAGCAGACTATCATGTGTAACAAATCACATACAGTAATAGTAGACTCGTGTGTAACCAATCAGATATAGTAACAGTAGACTGTCACGTGTAACAAATCCGATCCAATAACAGTGGACTGTCATGTGTAACCAATCAGATGTAGTAACAGTAGACTGTCATGTGTAACAAATCAGATACAGTAACAATGACAGCAGACTATCATGTGTAACAAATCACATACAGTAATAGTAGACTCGTGTGTAACCAATCAGATATAGTAACAGTAGACTGTCATGTATAACAAATCTGATACAGTAGCAGTAACAGTAGACTGTCATGTGTAAAAAATCAGATACAGTAACAATAGACTGTTATGTGTAACAAATCAGATACAGTAACAGTAGACTATCGTGTGTAACAAATCAGATACAGTGACAGTAGGCTGTCACGTGTAACAAATCCGATCCAATAACAGTGGACTGTCATGTGTAACCAATCAGATGTAGTAACAGTAGACTGTCATGTGTAACAAATCAGATACAGTAACAATGACAGCAGACTATCATGTGTAACAAATCACATAAGTAACAATGACAGCAGACTATCATGTGTAACAAATCACATAAGTAACAATGACAGCAGACTATCATGTGTAACAAATCACATATAGTAACAGTAGACTGTCATGTGTAACAAATCTGATACAGTAGCAGTAACAGTAGACTGTCATGTGTAAAAAATCAGATACAGTAACAATAGACTGTTATGTGTAACAAATCAGATACAGTAACAGTAGAGTATCGTGTGTAACAAATCAGATACAGTGACAGTAGGCTGTCACGTGTAACAAATCCGATACAATAACAATGGACTGTCATGTGTAACCAATCAGATGTAGTAACAGTAACAAATCAAATACAGTAACAATGACAGTAGACTATCATGTGTAACAAATCAGATACAGTAACAGTAGACTGTCATGTGTAAGAAACTCCAATGGAAACATTTGTTTTGAAATTCCAAATAACGGTGTCAGTTGGCTAAAATGACGACGTTGTTTCTTTGTTGCTAAGCGCAAAGCTACATCTGTGTCATGCAAACCGCGAGTTCCGAAACCGTAAGTTGAAAGACTTAAACAATTTAACACTAGAAAAACATTAATTATAAGGGTAATGCCAGTAAAAATAAATATATTTGAACTTTAAAGCACCTTAACCTTTTAAATAAAGATAATTTAGATTTTCATAAAAGTTTTATTGGTTCTGACTTTAAAAATAATGCGCTATGTACGAATTCTCATTAAAACTAATAAATTAATTTCGCTTATCAGTTCAACAGCTGCTATAACATCTCGACTAGCTCAGAAAGGCTCTAAACCAACTGTTGTAACTGTTGCAGGTTATAAGTGATCACTCACATATGATTTGTTCTCTCTTTTTGTTTGCTAATATGGTTAAATTACACAATCCTATATATCTGTAATTATGTTACATAGTAAGTTCGTTGTTGTTGGTAGCGGTGAAAACAGAACCTATTCAATCACATCTTTGCATTTTAAAGTACAACTACCTCTACTGGATGGATTTATCGTGAGATTAAGATCAAATTGTTGCGATGTGCAGCCACATAAACACGACACACACACTCACGTGTATAATTGACAATGTGGATACGACATACACGTGTAATGACAGTGTGGATACGACACACACACTCACGTGTATAATTGACAATGTGGATACGACACACACACACACATATAATGACGGTGTGGGTACGGCACATACACACGTGTAACTATAGTGTGAATATATGATACAAACATACATATGTGTAATAACAGTGTAGATATATGATACTTACGTACACACGGGTAATAACAGTGTGAATATTACATATAGTTCCGCATTTGCGCCCCCCGCTAGTACACCGGTAAGTCTACGGATTTACAACGTTAAAATCAGGGTTTCGATTCCCCTCGGTTGGCTCAGCAGATGGCCCGATGTGGCTTTGCTATGAAAAACACACACACACAGTTCCGCATTATCCCCGAAATTTTTCTGTTTCAAGAGTAAACGAAGCCAAAATTAAGAGCAACAAATATTTGTATCTGTATTCTAACGTACAGAGTGACTAATGATTCTCGTGATTCATGGCGTGCGCACGATTTCCTGACGTCACGATAGTACAAACTGCAACGTTAAACTTCGTTAAGTGACGCCATTTTAGTGTCTACTGACAGAGAAACAGACAACACACTACTGTATAATAGTACGAGTGGTCAAAACAGGTAACCTCTCCAGACGGCTTTAGTTTTAACAGTTAGCTAAAATATCTTTGTTTAAGCCAATTCTCAAACTTAACCTTCCCTAATTCAAATGGAGTGTGATGAATAAATTCAGTGAGTCAGTAATATATATTCATCAACTATAAACAATAAAATGTAAGATATATAAATTAAAACACCAAGTTGTTTACTTACTCGAAGCTCGCACCAAGCCACTGCTACTCCTGTAGTCGTATCCAATCCTTTATACACAGTTTTGAAGGATCCACGTCCTACTTCTTCTTCAAACTTAAGGAATCTCCCATCAGGAGAAGTGTCTCTTGCCTTAACTGCTTCGTCTTCCTCTGGTGCTGATTCAACAGCACTGTCGTGTCTACTCACACGAACAACGTCTCGCTTACCAACCACGATTTCCGAATCACTTTTGGCATCATTATCACTTGTCGGAACTTCTAAGCATTTTTGACTCACAGGAAATGACGTTTTCCTACCTAATAAAGCATCACTTTGTAATTCTGTTCTTTCATCTTCACATTTCAGTTCTTGATCACTGCTTTTACCGTTTTTACTTTCGGGAGCAGTTATCCTCGTGTCTGAAGACATATCACATAAGTCATCTTCTGCCGTCATGTGTTTTGTGGCATTGTTATTCCCTGTGGATTTGGTAAAAGAGAACCATGCCAATAACTGATCTTTAGATTTCATGACACGGCGACCATTTTTCCTGTGGTCTAATTTTTCATCAATCGATTTGTTGCCATCTTTCTTCTGTTGAGACTTCTTTACTTCTACTTTGTTCTCTATGTTTTTTGACCTGCAGTTTCTCAATGTCTCTGGCAGATTTTTAGGTTTAGTTTGAGAAGGAGTCTTCAAGCGGGCCACACTACTAGCTTCAGAAGAGTTCAGAGGTTCCGCTGAAGATGTTCTAGTTTGTAGCATGTTGTGTCTTCTTGGACCAGGAGATGATTGGTCAACTTTCTTAAACTCTTTAGTTCGGTAGGCTTGACTGGAACCCAGTGCAGAACGAGAAACGTTAGGGACCGTACCCCTTTCTTCATCTTCTGATGTGGGTAATAAACGCCGTTTTGAAACTGTGCTCTTTTTAAGCAAGCTGGTTTGAGTAACAGGTCGCAACTGGTCAACTTTGGGAGTAACGTTCTGTTGAGGAGGTTTTGAAGAAAATCGACGAGTGAACCGTGAATGAAGAGATTTAGAAGGTGAAATAATTCGGGTGTCTCTGCTACTTAAAATGTTCACTTTCTCACTGCTAGAAGACTGTCTGCTTTTTTTCAGCTCTTCCATTCTAGTTGCTAAATTCACTGTCTTTCTTGGCTTATGCAATGAATGGAATGTCCCTGAATTTACTTCTGAACACATCTGTGGCTTTTAAGCACTAATAGTGTCTTTCCAGCTGTAAACGTATGTAGTTTGATTAATAAAACTGCAATATTGCAAAACAATTGTTTTAATGTTTCTATAAATTTGTTTACAATATAATGTCTAAATTTATATTATTTTTTCTCTTCGAATGTGAAACCTGTCAATGTTACTCAAAGTTATCAAATGTCATTCGTCAACACCACCTACAGTCAATTTTTGGACTACTCTAATCTAATAGTTGGAATGACCATCTTGTTATAACACTCCAACAGTCGAAAGAGCAAAATGGTCAGTAATTCGATCCTAGCCCACAGATCGCTAATCGAGCGTCCTGAATACCAGGCCAAAATAATCCCAGTCTTAATATTTAATACGTTATGTTTTAACATAGATTTAGAAAGGCATGATTTAAGAAAATTTATTTGAAGCTTAAGCTAAGCAGTGTTTGAACAAACCACAGTTAAAGATTAATATTAGAAACATTCATTGCAGCGAAACTGATACAGCTTAATGAATTTTAGAGAAACGTACTTCAGTAAAAAAAAAATTATATATGGCGTAAAGAAATTACCAATGAGTTTGCTGAATAATTCCAAATAATTAATTAATTTGTTATGTTATGCGTATTAAAAGACCCAAAATATTTTAAATGTTGAGATAAAATAAAGAAAAATACATCAAACTAAACAAACTATTTCCATTTCACTGCTAAAGAAGGCCAGTTGACATGTATCAAATAATACATCAGGTCTCTTTGTCATCAGTGTTTCATAAAAATACATGTTTGCGAAGAAAAAAGATTCACAAATAAACAGACAACTCATTCTTAACTGTTTCAGTATTTTTGCCAACTGTAAAAAATGAGTAAAACACAAAGTGGTAAACAATCACACCGTTTCTTTAACAAATAAAACAGCAAAACTTATGTATATATATAATTTTTACGTAGCAGAAATGTAATCCAACTCTGAGTTATTTGTGATGCCACCTTCGTCAGTACCATTCTTAGCGCACACCGAGATGAATAATAAAGTATATAAGTCCTAACATTAACGTTGTGTTTTACTTTAATTTAGTTTAGTGACACTGTTTGACCTAACCTTGTCGACCTTGTTTTAATACAGTGAAACTATACTTGGCCTAACATTATCGTTGTGTTTTATGACAGTGAACTATGTCAGGATTAACTTCGATCTGGTTTTAGTTCAGTGATGGTATATCAAGCTTTAAAACGACAGTTTTAGTAAAACGTGGTAAGTAAAGGCGTTTCTTTTCAGTATAACTCTTTAAGGATACGCATTTAATGTATTTTTTAAAATATATTCTTTTCCACACCCTTAAAAGAGTGTTTAGTGTATTCAATTTTAATAGTTTAGGGATCTTTTTTACAGGGTTTAAATAATATTTGAAAACCTTTTAAAATAAAAATTATAATCAGAGATGATGCTAGGTGCTTAACAAATTCAAATCTCAGCCCTATAGGTGCGGAAAATTTTCGACATTTTATTATAATATAGATCATAGTTTTTCATTATGATTTTTCAACTGGAGGTTCAGGGCACGGGCCTCATGTGCCACTGCCTCTTAACGCTTCTAATCGTAATGTTACAAAGTATGCGAAAATATGAAAATATAAATAGCAGTCATTCTACTGCCTGTTAATTAACATTGTTAATTGAATTAGGATTAACACTGTCAATACAGTCTCATATTTTTAATGTGTGGTAAAGGAAAATTAGACTCAGACGTTTGATACAAACCGAAACGAGAATTGTGAAGGTTGAATTACAATTCACGCTGATTATTTTAAGATGCATTTCTTTATTTATAAATATTGTAACGAATTTAATATTATATATATTTATTGTAATATCTATATTTGTTTCAGTTTGATATATATGTATTTAGAAATGCATGTAATTTATACTGTTAAATGTGTTTTGCGAAAGTTCCACTTGTTCTCTAAATTTGTGGCAGATACTCGAGTGTAAGTCACCAATACACTATGTGTGTATGTGAAATACAAGAGATTGACAGCATTATTGCCAACTGCACTTTCGAGAACCTTGCCTTAAAGCATTTCAAAGGTAACTATTGCAATCCGCGAAGAGGTAGTATATATTGTTGGTTTGCTGCAATCGGTATTCTACAAGCCTTAGAAGCTATAAAAGTTATATATATTAATCCTGAAGGAGTCGCAAAGGCGAAACGTTGGCTTAAATAAAAATATATTATTTTATATTTATCTGGAGTGTAAATGTCGTTTTTTTCTTAACTTTTATCAAAATGTGTAAATCCTTCCGATGTGCACTATAAATTTCGAAAGACAATAAAAAATTTTGGAGGCTATGTCTGTGGTAAACGTTTATTAATCGGAAAACTACAGATATATGACCAGAAATATTTATATACTTCGAACATTACAAACCATTCGACATCAGTGATTTAACTTTCGAAGTTCGTATTTCTATGTATCTTCATCTGTGAAAACTTCACGTGTGAGAAGCGAGAGATAGTTTACCCGTTAAGTGAAATGTGCCGATATTAACTTGGAAATTAATTCACTCATCGTAAACCGCTGATACAATATCCAGTTTCAGACCAGAGAGACAACTCAATATTGTTTGTAAATTTGTAAAATTTTTGTATATAAATCATTATTTGTTGTTTGGAATTAAGCACAGAGCTACACAATGGGGTATCTGTGCTCTGCCCACCACGGGTATCGAAACCCGGTTTTTAGCGTTGTAAGTCCGCAGTCATACCGCTGAGCCACTGGGGGACGACATTATTTGTAATAACCGTTATTATAAATTGTATTGTTGCTTGTATATTTGTGTTGAGAAAGAACACCGTGTGTTGGTAACTATCGTAAATTTAATACATATTGTAATGGATTTACTAATGTATATTTATTTTAATACTGATGTTTATTTCAGATAAACATATATTTAGAAATGTGTGTAGCTTTTATTGTTCAATGTGTATTGTGAAAATCCCGCCTGTTCTCTAAATTTGTAGAAGATTCTTAGCTTATGAATCAACAATGTATGATGTATGTAAAATACTAGTGATTGCCAGTATTGTTGCTTGTTGAACTTTCTAGAACCTTGCCGTAAAGTTTATAAATCGACGTCCCAAAAAACAGTTTAATATTGTTGGTCAGCTACAGTCAGTATACTATAAGCCTCGGAAGCTATAATTGTGACAAATGCTTATAAATCTGAAAACTACTGAATTTGAACAGGAACATTTATAGATTTTGAACATTACAAACCGTTCAACTTCAATGAATTAACTTCAGACGTTAGTATTTCTACGAGGACATTAGATATCTATTTTTTTCTGTGAAAAGTAAGCTTGTAAACTTCGTTAAGCCAAACAAGAAGAAAGCTAACTAGCATTCCCGTCAAGTGAAGTGTATCAACATAAATTTAATTCGCTCATTGTGAATCTGAACCGTCGATAAAATATTCAGTTACAGACCAGATAAAAGACTGAATATTGTTGCCGAGTTTTTAAAATTTCTGTATATAAATAACTATTTGCAATAACCACAAATGTGCCCGGCATGGCCAAGTGAGTTAAGGCGTTCGACTCGTAATCCGAGGATCGTGGGTTCGAAACATGCTCGCCCTTTCAGCCGTGGGGGCGTTATAATGTGACGGTCACTCCCACTAATCGTTGGTAAAAGAGTAGCCCAAGAGTTGGCAGTGGGTGGTGATGACTAGCTGCCTTTCCTCTAGTCTTACACTGCAAAATTAGGGACGGCTCTGGTTTTTCTTCCTGGTTGGGGGTTGTGCGGTAGGCTAACAATTTACTCACTTAAAAAACCAGCCTGTTAATGAATCCGCAAGCGATTGCGGCCCTATGTTCCTTCATGGAATCGAGAGGCATAATAATATATAACCGCAAATGTCATAAATTTAATACATATCGACTTTTAAGTAATTTTCAAATTCAAATCTCCGGCTATTTGAAATCGTAATTCGTAAAGTACGTAACATAATAAACCAAAGACTCGTCCGAGATAAATTATAATACCTAACAATAAATATGTACACGCATAAATATACAGATATCAATGTCATGCGATAATTCACGTCAACTAATTTCAAATTATGCTTTATCAGTTTCTGGTGACTTTCAAAAAACATTTTTTCCCTGTGAAACCGTTGATATTTTGTTAGACTGACCTCAACTAATAATTTCCAACTAATACGTTACCCATTTCTACGAGACTATAAGTTTAATACCAAATAAATTCCAGTATTAATGAAACTTGCACGTTAAAATTATCTATATGGAAGAACGGTGGTGCGGATTTTTCAAATTATTGAATCAGGTATTACAAAACAGTCAGTTGTACCTATTTGTCTGGTGTGTCTACAAGTATTTTAAAACAGTACTTTCATTTTGTTTTTCTCTAAATGTATCCATCCAGCAGTCTGTGGAATTAAGAAACACGGTCTTGAACAGGTTTGGTTTGGTTTGGTTTGGTTTTTGGAATTTCGCACAAAGCTACTCGAGGGCTATCTGTGCTAGCCGTCCATAATTTAGCAGTGTAAGACTAGAGGGAAGGCAGCTAGTCATCACCACCCACCGCCAACTCTTGGGCTACTCTTTTACTACCGAATAGTGGGATTGACCGTAACATTATAACGTTCCCACGGCTGGGAGGGCCGGTCTTGAACAGCTCGTAATTTCAGAAGATATCCACAAATCTGAGTTGATTTGAAATTCAGTTAACGTAGGACTGACTTTCTTACTTTAACCTCTGATTTAATTTCTGTTGTGGTATGTTATCTTTCGTTCTAAACTTTAACTGCATGATATCTGATATGGTACAGTAAAACGAATTGTATTTAATATATTAACCAAATTTAGAGATACGAAAATGGTATCTCATGATATCATGATATCTGATATGGTACAGTAAAACGAATTGTATTTAATATATTAACCAAATTTAGAGATACGAAAATGGTTTAATAATTGTACACACATTTAAAAAAAAAATTAAAATTACTATTCTGTTTTACTTACTTTTGCTTTATAACTCACTGTATGTTATCTATAACAGTTACAACATTTAGAACTAGTATTTGCTAATCTTTAAAGACGGGTACACTTAGTTTAGGGTTGATTTTCTTTGCAAACATATCTTTACTGAGAGGATTTAAGTTAGCACACAGGATTCTCTTAATTAAGGTGATAAGATTCTCCATATGGAACATTTGAACGTACTGAATAACAAGACACATACAGTCCTCAGCAGATATTTTCATATTCCAAACACAACTGTTCATAAACTATACTTGAAGTTAATTTGTAGTGTATTTACGAACATTCTGAAACGGCCCTTCTCACAACACTAACGACTTTTAGTCCAAATAAGTAATTCTCAAAAACTTAATTTAATGGCATCTTTATAAATCCTGTCAAAAACCTGCAAAATGTAACCGTCCAAATTTAACTTTTAAACAAGAAAGCTAAACTTAGGGGAACTGTGAGATCAGACGTTTTTAAATATTTATCGCTAGGCGTAATGTGATATAAGCTTAATCAGCTTACAAGTGCTAAGGAAACGAAACAGTTGGTTTGTGGTTTGTCATGTTCCATAACTGCGCAAAATTATGTATATAAAAATACAGAAATATATGTGCTTAATCCAACATTTCCTGTTCATCTTAAATGTAAAACGTCTCCAGTGTTACATTTTACGTGATTTCAAATATTTATCGTTAATTTACGATGGCAGTTTTCATAATTTTAGTTTTAAAAACAGTCATTCATTATCTGTATTTCATACCATTAAAACAAAGTACGTTCATTGCTCTCTTATGAAAACCATTCTAGTGCTCAGCATACTGAAAAATACTGTTAAAATGTTATGGTTTACCCACCTAACAAAACACTGTAATCATTCTTAGAAGGCCGATTTGAGAACTCTTGTCCTGAAGTTGTTAGCGTAACCTCCGTAGATCCGTATGACTCAGACAACTGTATAGAACGAAGACCATCCAATAGCCATTACACGTCAGATTGTATTACGTCCTTATGCGACTTCAGCGGATTAATACATTTTACTTTCAGACTATTTATTTGCTGCATTGAATGAATAAGTCCTGTGCTAACCTTCTTCAGAAAGTGTATTTATTATCGACTACCTCGTTGACACATATAAGGAAAAGGTTATAAAAACTAGGTTATGATAACGGTCTATTTGTCTTAGCGTACTTTTTGAACATGAATGTTTCGTAATGTTCAACGAATAGCGATATCCGAAAAACGAGGCGGCCGACATGGATGTTAGAAAGACAAGTCAACCATTCGTTGATTAAAAATGACCAAAACAATCTTTTTTCTTTTCCTCTTTTGGTATCTAGTGCTGTCGCTTCGGACGGGCTAGGCCAAATATTTAAAGCTTCAGGCAAAAGTATCCATAATTTAAAACTGCTGGGCAGAAAGGAAGCAGCACCTACCGTCCATTGAGTTTTCAGCATCGCACTGTGGGCGTGGATCTTGAGTGCTGTACCGCAGCTTTGCAACTATCCCCTAACGACGCTTGTTCACCCCATCCTCCAACCCCTCTCACGGTTTAAGACATTATATACTGTAGACTTTAATCAAACGCAAAACAAATTCTACGTAGTGCCAAAACTTAAAAAAAACTGTAATAAATTAATATAATACATAAAATGCAAGTATGTATCACATTTCATAAGTAACTACGATAATTTTATACAATTTTACATCTAGTTAGAAAAATGCAGTTAAAGTCATCTTAGAATTTTATGAATGAAACATATTTATGGACATAAATTGTATTTACATAGTACTTAATCTCTTAGTGTCTCAGTGGTAAGTCTTTATACTTATAATGATAAAAATTGAGTTTCGATACCTGTGGTGGGAAGAGGACATTGTGCAGCTTTGCACTTAACAATAATGTGACATTTAGTAAAAGAACCTAGAAAAGTCTATTGTAATCCGTAATATTAAGCCATACTTAGTATTTGTATATCCTTAATAAAGTTTTCATCACGTTTCTTTTGGAGTAGTGTTATTCTGGGTTATTCTAGAGCTTAGGTTTCCAACTTAAAGAGTGCCCGAGGGCCACAAGTATATTCACGAGTCTAGTGGCGGGCAGCATTATATTTTTGTCAAATTAGGGTTTGATGGTGTATTATGCAAAATAAAGAGTAAATACGTCCACGGTAGGGTTAATTTGTCCTTTCAACATGGTAAAATGAGTTACGATTGAGAAAGGAGTTAATCTGAATCTGACTTACTTTACGTTACATGATATTTGGACAGGCAGATTTGCAAAAAGATGTATTTCATTGTGAAAATAAAAGGAAAATGTAATTTAAACATATTCAATTACGTAATAATTAATTTAATGAAAAATGCTGCATATAAAAGAAACTAGAATAGCAAACATATTTATGATATTTAGCGTAGTAAGGACAAAAAATTACCAATGTGAACTTTGAGGTTGCTCAGCAGCACTGACCAAAGAGGGTATGTTGACATGGAGTTCTGTCGTTGCTAGTCTCAGGAGGTGAAGCAGAGAACAATCCGTGAGGCGACTTCTGTTGTGGTTCTTTATGAATTTCATCGTGGAGAACACACTTTTATATATGTGTTACCAAACATTGATGTCATTTTTTGTCCAAAAGCACGCAGATTTGAAAATTGATTTTTTGAAAGTATTTTGAAGAAATCTGGCCATTTTTCTTGTCTGGCTTGCAGAAATAGATCAGCTTGCAAATCACATAATTCAACTTGAACGTCAGCTTGTTGATTTTATATGTAAACACGAAGAGGATTATTGAACAGCTCTATCCTACTCTTTAGCATTTTAAATTCTTCGTATCCTGCGTTAAACTCATCTATGATATATTCAATATTTACACAAAATTCTGAAAAATCAAGTGGCTCGTCATCTTTGAACTGTTCTGTTAATCGCTGACAACTTGGAAAGTGGGCCAAGTCGTTGTTTTCTAAACAAACATTGAAAATTCTTAACTTATTTCGAAACCCATTTCTGTTTCCCATTAAATCTGATACCATTTGGTTCCGCCCCTGGAGCTTCAGGTTGAGATTGATAAGGTGAGTGGTGATGTCTGTGAGAAAAGTCACTTGTTTGAGAAAATCCTTACTTTTGAGCTCTTCTTCCAAGTGTGTTCTGTCCGATGAAACAAACTCATCGAGGAATGCAGGGATTTCTTTCCTTATTCCAAAGAATAGTTCAAGACACTTTCCGGCACCGAGTCACTTTACTTGGTTTTACAAAGCCAAATCCCCATATTCTGCCTCTATATCCTTCAAAAACTGCTTCAGCTGCCGATGTAAAAAAACTTTGTTTCCTCCTCTTATCATGTTAATAACTTTAACAACAAGATTAAAAACTTCGTTTAGTTTCACGATTTCCTACACAAAGATCCTTGATGAATAACACAATGAAATGCTGCACAAGTTACTTCATTTTCCCTACGAAAACCAACAAAGCCTAATTTTTATTCCAATCATCACAGGTGCGCCATCTGTCACTATTGCTGAACACTTATTGAAACCTCCGATTTTATCAACTGAATTTTTCACTGCCTTGAAGATATCCTTTCCTTTTTTGGTCCCACGAAGAGCACATACATTCAATAATTCTTTTTTCGTTGAAAAATCTTCATGAATAATACGTATAAATATTAACAACTGACTTGCATCTGTTTGATAAGTACTTTCGTCAAGACAGCGCGAGAAATAAGTACTTTTTTCAACCATGAGTTTTCTAATTGTTCTCCCATATCAGTGACCTTTCTTTGTATATTTTGGTTTAAAAACGGCACTGATTCAAATTTCTCAGCAATTTTGGCATCCTCAAACGCCATTGCCATTTCAACAGCACATTTCTTTACTAAAATGCTATCAATAAAAGGTTTCTTTGCTCTTTCATGTTCAAGAGAAACGACGTACGAAGCATTCAAAGCAAATTTCTGGCTTTTTCACAACTTGCTAAACATACTCATTTGTTGTGCCGCCTGTTAAAAATCCCTGTTCTACACACGGAAACAGTGATAATTATTTTTATTACATTGGTTTTGTTTGTTTGTTTGTTTTGGAATTTCGCACAAAGCTACTCGAGGGCTATCTGTGCTAGCCGTCCCTAATTTAGCAGTGTAAGACTAGAGGGAAGGCAGCTAGTCATCACCACCCACCGCCAACTCTTGGGCTACTCTTTTACCAACGAATAGTGGGATTGACCGTCACATTATACACCCCCACGGCTGAGAGGACGAGCATATTTAGCGCGACGCGGGCGCGAACTCGCGACCCTCGGATTACGAGTCGCACGCCTTACGCGCTTGGCCATGCCAGGCCAATATTACATTGGAGAAGAAAAGATAACATCACTAGTTTATACTGACACAGTGGCAATTTTTATTATTACATTAGGGAAGAAAAGTTAACGTAACACCAGTGGTATACACTGACACAGTGATGATTATTATTATCACATTAGAGAAGAAACAATACTGGTATACACTGACATCTGTGATAATTATTATTATCATATTAGAGAAGAAAAGGTAACACTAGTGGTACACACTGAAACAATGATAATAGTTATTATCACATTAGAGAATAAGAGGTTACACCAGTATAATATACTGAAACAGTGATAATTATGGTTATTACCTTAGACAAGATAAGGTAACACTGGTGATATACACTGACACAGTGGCAATTATTATTATCACTTTAGAGAAGAAACTAGTGGTATACAGTGACATAGTGATAATAATTATTATCAGATTAGAGAAGAAAAGGTAACCCTAGTGGTATGCACTTAATCAGTGATTATTATTATTATGACATGACATTAGTTAAGAAAAGGTGACACAAGTAATATAAACTGACACAGTGATAATTATTATTATCACATTAGAGAAGAAACAATACTGATATATTCTGACACAGTGATAATTATTACTATCGCATTAGACAAGAAAAGGTAACACTGGAGATATACACTGAATCGGTGATGATTATTATAATATCATTGGAGAAGAAAACTTAACAACAGTGGTATACACTGACACAATGATTATTATTATCACATTAGAGAAGAAACGCTAGTGGTATACACTGACACAGTGATAATTATTAATATCACATTTGAGAAGAAAAGGTAACACGAGTGGTATACACTGATACAGTGATAATTATTATTGTCATATTAGAGAAGAAACACAGGTGGTACTGACTGACACATTGATAATTATTAATATCGCATTAGAGAATAAAAAGGTAACACTAGTTATATACACTGACACAGTGTTGATTATTATTACCACATTAGAGAAGAGAAGGTAACACTTGTAGTATACATTTAAACAGTGATAATTATTATTATCACATTAGAGAAGAAAGTAGTGGTATACACTGATACGGTGATGATTATTATTAACACATTACAGAAGAGAAGGTAACACTTGTAGTATACATTTAAACAGTGATAATTATTATTATCACATTAGAGAAGAAAGTAGTGGTATACACTGATACGGTGATGATTATTATTAACACATTACAGAAGAGAAGGTAACACTAGTAGTATACACTTACTCAGTGATAATTATTGTTATCACATCAGAGAAGAAAAATTAGTGGTATACACTGATACTGTTCTAATTATTATTATCACATTAGAGAAGAAAATTTAACTAGTGGTATACACTGGAACAGTGATAATTATTATTATTACATTAGGGAGAAAAGGTAACACTAGTGGTATACACTGACACAGTGATAATTATTATTATCACTTTTAAGTAGAAACACCAGTGGTATACACTGTCTTAGTGATAATTATTATTATTAGATTAGGGAAGTAAAGGTTACACTTGTGGTATATACTGGCAGAGTAATAATTATTATTATTAGATTATGGAAATAAAGGTTACACTTGTGGTATATACTGGCAGAGTAATAATTATTATTATCACATTAGAGAAGAAACATTAATGGTATACACTGACACAATGATAATTATTAATATTGCATTAGAGAAGAAGAGGTAACACCAGTAGTATAAACTGACAAAGTGGCAATTATTATTATTATTACATTAGAGAAGAAAGGATAACGTCACAACAGTGGTACATACTTACACAATGATTGTTATTATACCTCAGCTATAATATTCAATTTTAACAATAAAATCTAAGAACATCTAGTTTCTGAATTAGAATTTTTTGCGATTCTTTTGGTTCTAGTGAAAAATTCGCCAGAAGAAAATTAAGCCAATAAAGACAGTAATATTTTAATTGAATGTTAAATATGTACTTACACATGTTCATTTCTCTACATTATTTGGAACAGTTTTCTGAAAAGTTCCTACTGAGAATGTTTACGTAAATTATAGTGAAACAAAAGGGATATTTTTGTTCCTCGGATGAGATGGCTGAATATTTGTGTTTTACACCCAGTATGTGGTCAGTTCTTATATAAGATACAGTTAGATATTTTGTGTTGCTCGGGTAAGATTGCTGTATTTTTCTGTTTTACACACCATTATATTAACAATTCGTAAGTAAGTTATAGTTAGATATTTTATGTTGCTCGGATAAGATTGCTGAAATTTTCTATTTTACACCAAGTATATGGACAGTTCTTGGGTAATTTACAGTTAGATATTTAATGTTGCTGGAATACGATTGCTGAAATTTTGTTTTACTTCCAGTATGTCGAGAAATCTTACGTAAGTTACAGTTAGATATTTTATGTTGCTGCGATAAGATTGCTGTATTTTTGTGTTTTACACCCGGTGTGTGGACACTTCTTACGTAAGTTACAGTTGAATATTCTATGTTGCTTCGTCACCTAACATGCGCACAGAACACAACCCTTTAAGGTGATCTTGGCCATTTTGTCTCATCTAAGAACCAATTTTCGTTAACACACCCGCTGTTTTTACATCTGATTGCTATGAAAGAACCAGTATTTAATAAATACAACCCACTATCTTTACATCTAATTGGCACCTAAAATCCAGTTTTCAGCTACACAACCCACCATCTATACATCTGATCCCTATCTAATAAACAGTTTCAGTAATTCTAACCCACTATCTTTATATCTAATTGTCATCTACGAACCAGTTTTCAGCAAACATAACCCACTATATATTTATATATAATTGCCATCTAAGAATTAGTTTTTCAGTAAACACAACCCACTCTTTACATCTCATCGCTATGTTGATACTCCGTAATTAATTATAAACTAGAAATATTCTATTGGTTTGGTTTGAATCTGTGAATTTTGCCTTAGATAGTATTAAAGATAGTATATATATATATATCTTTGTATGTTTAAAATGTCGAGAAATCATAATTTCATATAAGAATACAGTTAGTCACATGGGAGTGTACGAGAACAACAAGCTAGGCTTAGGTGTAATACTGGGACAACAACTAGTTTTATTATCACATTTTAAAATATAGATGTATGTAACAATAATACCTTAAATATATTCTAATCTTGACACGAATATTATTTGTTTCAGATATTCGAAAAATATCTCGAGTTTATATGTATTATTTCTTATACATTTTGAGTTATCCGTGGAAAGTGAACGATAGGTAAAATGTCAGTCTTACCTTTCTTATCAACAACTAACCTGTTTAAAATCGGTTAGTATTGACATTTACCCTTTCTGACTACAACTGGTCTGTTTAAAGTCGGTTAGTGTTGATATCTACCTTTCCTACCAACAACTGGCCTGTTTACAGTCGGTTACTGTTGACATTTACCTTTTCTACCAACAACTGGCCTGTTTAAAGTCGGTTAGTCTTGACATCTACCTTTTCTGACAACAACTGATCTGTTTAAAGTCGATTAGTTTTGACATTTACCTTTCATACCAACAGCTGGCCTGTTTACAGTTGGTTACTGTTGACATCTACCTTTCCTATCAACAACTGGCCTGTTTAAAGTTGGTTAATATTGACACCTACCTTTCCTACCAAAAGATGCCCTGTTTAAAGTTGGTTAATATTGCTATCTTTCCTTCCAACGAATGGTGTGTTTAAAGTCAATCAGTTTATTCACGTACCTTTCCTACTCATGAATGACCTCTTTAACGTCAGTTAGTATTGTAATCTACCTTTCCTACTCATGAATGACCTCTTTAACGTCAGTTAGTATTGTAATCTACCTTTCCTACTCTTGAATGGCCTCTTTACCATCAGTTAGTATTGACTAATACCTTTCCTTTTGTAGTTGAAAGGGAATAGAGGAGCTTGCTGGCTCGCCCAAGTCATTGAAAAATCTATTTTCTGTAGACATCTGGATGGACACAACACGATTAATTCTTCTTCCATTTGAAGGCCATTGGGGATATAGCCAATAAGGTTACCCCCATGCTAATTTTAATTTCTAGCGAAGAGTTATTGTTGAGAGGAATTTGAAAAGCATCCCCGACTCATAGATCTTCATTGGTTTCTCCAACTAAGGAGTTTCCGTTGTGTATTGTATTTCCACTCGTACAGATGGAATTATGGCTTCTACCAAAGATCTTATTTTGACGTTTATATCACCATGTCCACCTGTTTCTGTAAATGCAGGTTATCTGAGCTGTAAGGTACGAACATACATTACAGTCTTCTCAGATATTTCTTTTGTTAGCTGTTCAGTCAATAGAAGGCATCTTGTCGTGGTTCTTTGACGTGTGCTCGTTGTGGTTGTACAGATCACGATGCCTACGAGTGCGAACTGAAACCACACTGCATTAAATGTAACGGTTTCCATCCCTCTTATTTTCATTTTTTTCTTGGTGGGCGGAGAAGAAAGAGGTACAGTATTTAAAAACCCTTAATAACATTTCTTATCCAGAGAATCGACAGTTATTGTCCCAACTTTATCTCAGTCATATGTTGCTGTGACATGTACTACTGCTACAGTGGAAATGCAGACAGAACTTTCTGTGCCTCCAACAGAGTTGTTCTCTAACCATGTAAAGAGTATTTTGCCCTCTACAGATAAACGAGTTGACAAGTCCACGTGTACTCTTGTCTCTGTTCCCACCATTCCTTCAGTAACTGCCAGGGTCTAGATCCTTCAGCTCCAGCTTCTAGTGTCTGCTCCAGTTCACCTTCTACCACCCAGGGATATGAAATCATTATTTTTTCACGCCCTCAGTCATTGGAATCTACATCTACTGAAAGAGACCTGCCTACTTGGCCGATAGCAGAGTCCGTAGAGGTCGACAAATCTCAATTTAATGAAGAAAAACGACGTGGTCATAAACTGAAGGATTCTCCTCCACATTGATACAGTGGAACTGTCAAATATTTCATTCTAATCTAGATGACATTAAGGTCTTGACTGATTGTACTTCCTTACAGGAAACGTTTCTAAAACCTACCGATACAGTCACATTTCAACAGTATTATACGTTCAGCTATATACCAGAATAAACAATATATTACATTGTGAGTAATGATGATAAAAACATTACTCCAACCTTGTGTATCACGGTGATAAAAAGATCACTTTAACATTGTGTATCATGATGATAAAAATATTACTACAACATTCTGTTTGTTTGTTTTTCTTTTAGCAAAGCCACAAAGGCTATCTGCTCAGCTCACCGAGGGGAATCGAACCCCTGATTTTAGCGTTGTAAATAGGGAGACATACCGCTGTACTAGCGGGGGGCACACCATTATGAAACATGATGAAAAAATATTACTTTAACTTTGTGAGTATTGTTTGTTTTGAATTTCGCGCAAAGGTACTCGAGGGCTATCTGCGCTAACCGTCCCTAATTTAGCAGTGCAAGACTAGAGGGAAGGCAACTACTCTTTTACCGACGAATAGTGGGGTTGACCGTAACATTTTAACGTTCCCACGGCTGAAAGGGCGAGCATGTCTGGTGCGACGGCGATTCGAACCCGTGACCATCAGATTACGTGTCGAACACCTTAACTCACCTGGCCATGCCGGACCTAAATATGATGATAAAGAAGTCTTTACTTCAATGTCAACTTGACATTGCTAATCAGTTTAGAATAATAATTTTATTACTTGGCCTTAGAATCTGACCTGTGTCAATCTCTCAAACTACTTGATTTTGTTAGCATGTTGACAGAAGCTTTCGACGGATAAAAGGTCCAAAACACTGGGAAGACAGAGGCGTTGTTATGTACATACAAAGAAATAGAGACTCAGGCCCATAGGCGCGGAAACTTTCGGCGTGCCAATATGATATCAATTGTAGTTCTCTATTCTGAAACTTGGATATACCAAGTGGGGTTCGGGGCAGGGGCTCCGTGTTCTAGTAGCGCCTCTGTTGGCAGAGTTTCATAATTTCACCACACGCAATACTGTACACACCAGTAGGAATACTAATACTGAACTGAGCAAAGAGACAGGATCGAAGTGAGAACGAGCACGTGATCGACGTCAGTATAAGTTTATTCTTAAAATGAACAGATAAACAAATGAATATTTATGAAAGACAATAGAGAGATAAAAGGAGTAAAAAACAAGTGTTTGTGTTTTGTAATAATCTTCACACACTAACCCTAACTCACTACAGTTATAATACGGAAACTCTTCAGATAACATGTCTCGAATTGTTGGCCTTGAACATGACAATGTTTAATTAGTTGGAAACACTTAGGAATATGAATATGAATCAACTGAGAGGCGTACGTGCATGTTAGTTAGTTACCCAAGCACGTGTTTGTTCCCACGTCTTCTAATTAGGATTGCAACCTATTAGTGTTTTCTGAAGATGATTTGAAAACAATAAAAAATGATAATCTAACACATCGACTGAAACATGTAAGATCCACACCAATCTACTCTTCTGTTGGCTACGGTCCAAACAACATTCTAGACTTATACATGTTTCTACTAGTTGTAGAAGATATAATGTAAACACTGTATCGGACTGAAACGTTCACAAGAAGTGGTCTCTGTTCATATGCTATTTTGTGATTGGTTGTTGTGGTGTTACTGTTGTCGTGAATAACAACATATGGTATCACTACAGCCTTCCTTGACAATATTTAAACCTGGACACTTCATAAAGGCAATAAACATCAAAAATAAAATAAGTTTACAAAATCATATATCCTCATGTAAAAGTACTTTTGTAAACATGTAGATGGCGTATAAAGAGAGGACACTATTCTGAAGCAACAGAACGAAATGGTCTCGAGCCACCTAAAGAACAAATAGAAACTAAACACTGTTTTCAAGAACACCTCTTGTGACTGTGAAATCCAGTACATTGAAGATCATCGCATGTTGAAATCAAGAAGCAAAATAAACATATAATAAGTTATTACTGCTCTAGTCATGTATGTCAGGGAATAAAACCATCCAGTTAAATGGGAATTGAACGACACCCGAGAGAAAGAAAGATAAAATAACCTTTTCTATTTATATACTAACGTGTTAGCAAAATCCATCTTGAAACCATTACAATAGTAATGTAGTAATAGCAGCGGTATGTCTACTGACTTAGAAAGCTAGAAACCGGGTTTCGATACCCGTGGTATGCAGAGCACAGATAGCCCATTGCGTAGCTTTGTGCTTAAATAGAAACAAACAAACCAATCGAGTGAATAGTTGTATTTGACTGTTATGTTTGTACAGAAAATTGGGTATATTATCTAAGAACAATTTTGAATAAGCAAACAATGAAGTGTCACGATAACCACAGTATATATAATATTACAGTGGAATACATCAAATCCATATTTTCATGCTGTGTGATATTTCGTAAAGTGTGATGTCACTAAACATTGGTTGCTGTTTGGTAAGGATATGAATAATCATTTCCAACAGAAAACATTAATTCAACTAGGTAATAAAGATATGTTCATATCAGGGATTTAAAATTTCTAAGGCAAGGATATCCTTTCTACTTTGATATGATGATTTTTTACTTCCAATTTATTGGTGGAAAATGGGTGTTTTCATGTTTAAGGAAATTCTCATGGAAGAGGAAAACTCAGGGGATCCATCTTTGTCACCAATTTAAAAAAAACTCCCGTTTAGTGACATTCTAATAACAGTACCAGCAGATCTCAGGGACAAGCATCTTCCACCAGCAGGTTCAGAGGAAGCAATGTACACCCTCACTGTGACAGAAAACAAACATGGATCAGCTAAAGATAACCATTGTGACAAAAAACACACGCGAACCATCAAGGCACCATCATTCTGATAGAAAATTCACATGGACATCCTGACATGAAACATATGTGGACCACCTATACATCATAAGTATGAAACTGAAAGACACCAGTTCACATAAGTAAGCATTATATATTGTCTAGTTAAAAGATGCAGGGTGAAAGGTGAGAGATGTGTGGTACCTTCTGTTGATGTTCCAAAAAGATAAATGATTAATCCAAATTTTCTTGTTCAAATTCCGTTCAAGAACAACAATGAAACCACTCTGTCTGTTCCAATAGGAGTGGACGTCTAATTCTCGTCGAATTGCATTGGAAGAAATGGTCATCTGTTGTTGAAGTGCTGCCCAATTCTACAGAATGTGGGGACATTAATAAGAGACCCATGTAATCTACTGGACTAAAACTAGATGAGAACTTCTCAAGAGGAGAACTGTAGAAGAACTGCTCTGAATTATAGTTCAACTACACTCACCAAGAGGACTTTGAGAAGGCCCAGCAAAACCTATCATTGGTCACTGACAGCCTTGGAGGACCTCTCCTACAGTATCCAATCATAAGGATCAGCAGGTATTTTTAAATATAATGTAGTTCATATAAAGCATATTTCTATCAATTTTAGATTAAGATACTCCTACAAATATTTCTGGCTTATTTTTTGTTATCATTTCTTGCGTTATTTTGAGTTGGTGCTGTAAAGTATTATGATTTACGGTTACTTAAATCTTTATCGTTTAGTAAACCTGTGATATCTGAAATATGTACCTGTGTAATTTTAATTAGTGATATTTACGTTGTATTGTTTAACATAAAGTGTATTTCACTTGATCTTTCTATACGATATGTGTTTTGGTTCCTTTTACACTCTGCTTTATGTGTAACCTATGTTTACTTTATTATGAGCTGTACTGTCTAATTATTGAACAAATAGTTATTTCTATCTTTCTTGTATTGGGAATACCTTAAAGTGCATAGTGTTAACTATTGTTTGGGGCCCTGCATGAACAGGCGATTAGGACGCTCGACTCATAATCTGGGAGTCACGGATTCTAATCCCTGTCACACAAAATATACTCGATTTTTCAGTCAATCCCACTATTTGTTGGTAAAAGAGTAGCCTCAGAGTTGTTGGTGGGTGGCGATGACTAGCTGCTTTCCTTCTCCAGTCGTACACTTTTAAATTAGGGATAGCTGGTGCAGATAGTCCTCGTGAAGCTTTGCACGAAATTAAAAAAAAATTTGTTTGTTGACTATAACTCGATTATGTATTGAAAACGAGCTTCCCTTTTCATATATAAATTTTCAGTTAAAGAATTATTGTTGTTACTAATGCTTTTATAGTGCATCTTAGTTAAACTGTTCAGGTGTAAAATATGTATTTAGTTTACACCAGTGAGATTACATCAATCTGAAAGGGGACTATCCATGCTGAGCTTTCCAGTGGCTAGGAATCAGAAATGCTACGTACTACGCTATAAGAAAATTGGAGGGAAGCATTTGAGTGGAAGAGAGAGATCCTTCATCCAAACAAGAATCTCATGACGTTTCACACTAATAGACTACAGAGTGTGTTACTTCGAACTGGAACATCAGATACAAAATGTGTAGGAGAGAGATCACATCTGGCATCCTATCGTTTTTCCATTTTTAATAAAGTATTCTTTAAAATAATATAGATCGCCAAAACAGTCTTGCAGAAAACCCCATCTCTAACAGCAGACACTGAGCTGAAAACTGTCTGATATTTTTTAATCAAAATGGATATCAGCAGAGAAAGTAGTTCCTGCGAAGCAACAGTGGCCATGCGGTGAACTCGGTAATCTACATACTACAGACCTATAAAATAAATAAGGTGGTTTTAGGTTCTCAAAAAAATAAAGGAAAATTAACAACTCATATATTTAGAGCCTCTGTAAACAGTGACAATGAGGATTAGAGAGAAATTAATATCAGAGGTATAAAGAACAAAAATGTGATACAAAGGTGTTGAGAGTTGTCCATATTTGCAAAATCTCATCCAATAATTATTAACAGCTATAACTAAGAGATCCCATGATGTGATGTATATATTGTCACATTATGTTACTGTCTTCGATAGAATATTATGTTGACAAAGTACATTAGTGTGATCTAGATTATATCATGTTGGAACAGCATATTACTGTCTTCTAGAGCATTCCATGTTGTTACATTGTGTTACTGTTTTCTATAGAATATTATGTTGACACAGTACATTACTTTCATCTTAATTATGTCCTGTTTAAACAGTGTATTAGTCTTCTAGGACATTCCATGTTGTCATATTACTTTACTGTCTTCTATAGAATAATATGTCGACACAGTACATTACTGTCATTTGGATTATGTCTTGTTTAAAAAGTGTGTTACTGTTTTGTAGAGCATTCCATGTTGTCACATTATGCTACTGTCTTCCATAGAATATATTTTTGAGAAAGTACATTACTCTCTTTTTGAGTCAAGTTTAAACAGTTTATTACTGTTTTCTAGAGCATTACTTTTTGTCACATTATGTTACTGTCTTCTATAGAATATTTTGTTGACACAGGACATTACTGTTTTCTTGGGTATGTCATATTTAAACAGCGTATTACTGTCTTCTACAGCTTTGAATGCTATCATGTTATGTTACTGTCTTCTGTAGAATAATATGTTAACACAGTACTTTACTGTCATCAAGATTATGTCATGTCTAAAGCGTGTATTACTGTCTTCTATAGCATTCCATGTTGCCACATTAGTACTGCCTTCCTTAGAATATCTATTTGACAAAGTACATTATTCTCTTTTTGAGTATGCCATGTTTAAACAGTGTATTACTGTTTTCTAGAATATTCAATGTTGTCATATTATGTTACTGTCTTGCATACAGTATCTTGTTCTCAAAGTACATTACTGTCATTTGGATTCCGTCATGTTTAATCAGTGTATTAATGTCTTCTATAGCATTGCATATTGTCATGTTATGTTACTGTTTTCCATAGAGTATCTTAACACAGTACCTTAGTTTTCTACAATAGGTCATGTTGAAACAGTGTATTACCTGTCTTCTAGAGCATTCCATATTGTCACATTATGTTACAGTCTTCCATAGAACATCTTGTTGACATAGAACGTTAATGTCATATAGATAATGTTATGTTTAAACTGTGTATTACAGTCTTCTAGAGCATTCCATTTTGTAACATTATATAACTGACTTCCATAGAATATCTTTTTGACACAGTATATTACTGTTAGCTACTTTATGTCATGTTGAAACAGTGTATTACTGTATTCTAGAGCATTCCATGTTGTCATGTTATATTACTGTCTTCCATAGAATATCTTGTTTACACAGAGCATTATTGTCATTTGGATAATGTCATCTTTAAACAGTGTATTACTGTCTTCTACAGCCTTCCATGTTGATACATTACGTTAGTGTTTTCCATAGAATATTATGTTCACACAGTCACTTATTGTGATCTAGATTATGTCATATTGGAACAGTGCCTTAATATCTTTCAGAGCATTCCCTATTGTCACATTATGTTACTGTCTTCCATAGAATATCTTGTTGACACAATACATTACTGCCATCTAGATTATGTTATGTTTAAAGAGTTTATTAATGTCTTCTAGAGCATTCCAAGTTTTCACATTATGTTACTGTCTTCCACAGTATAGCTTTTTGACATAGTACATTACTGTTTTCTAGTGTATGTGATGTTGAAACAGTGTATTACATCTCAGAGAGTAATAATATTATTATTACTTCTAAGTAACATATAAATTAATAATTGTATTGTCATTACATCTAGGAAAGTTAAGTTGTTAGGTCTAACTATTGTTAAGATGTGTGTTCTTTATATTTGTCTTATTATTATTACCTCTCAGTAAAATATTAGTTAATATTTGTATTGCCATTACATCTGGTAGATTTAAATTAGGTCTATCTGTTGTTAAGATGTTTGTTATTTATATTTCTAATATCTTTATTACCTCTCATTAATATATACATTAATACGTCTATTGTCTTTACATCTAGGAGAGTTAAGTTCTTAAGTCTCTTCTTTGTTAAGATGTATGTTATTTATATTTGTAATATTATTATCTCTCAGTAGCATATAAGTTAATATTTGTATTGTTATTATATCTAGGAGAGTTATTGTTAAAATATGTTATTTATATTTGTTATTTTATTATTACCTCTCTGTAAGATATAATTAATACTTGTAGTATAATTACATCTTGGAAAGTTAAATTGTTAAATCTATTGTCAAGATAGGTATTATTAATTTTTGTTTCTTGTATAAAGATATTGTTTCCACTGTATCCATAACATGAATTTTCTGAGATTTTTCTTGGCTTTGTTGTAATTGCTACAAAGCATTTATTTAATGAAAACTCAGACTTAAAACATTAATTTGTGGCTGTATATAATAACATTAATCCCAGGGAAACACAACATCCACCAGCACACACCCTCAAGATATTTATCATGTGAAGGACAAAAGATCAGTTAAGTGGTGGTCATCACACACTGATGTAGAAAACTTATCTATATAGTCATTTTACTCAGAATATAGTAATACAATTCTAATACTTTTTAACATAAGTCTAGAAGAACTTGTAGCAAAAAAAATCACCTTTTTAACCTGGGATTGTGTTTCCATTTATTTCCCCTAAAAGTGTAACATGATATTCTGACCCATACAGATAATGAATATAACATTGACTTAGTTACAGACAAAATTAGACCTAGGTCAGACTCCTCCTTTTGGTGTAGCTTCTGTGGATTCCTCATATAATTTTTTACATCATTAGGGAGACTGAACTCAGGGGAGCCAGAATGAAATTTAGGGGTGTCTGTCTCTCCCAAGCATCTCCTTACTGCCAACCTGGATAAAATGATTATACTTAATTCTAAGCTGACAAAACAATTGCAGATAAAAGTGATACAAATGCAGCACAGATCATATTATCCATCAGAAGAGAATAAAACTGTAATCTTGAGTACTTTTCTTTAGAAAGACAAAATAAACAATTCCATTCTCAGTAAGCACAAAAATGTACCAGGGTATCCCAAGTAAAAGAAATATAGTATTCATCTTTTGTTGGCTTTTGGTAATGTTAATCATGTTATTACGGTGAGATATACATTTATTTTGCTGGTTTTAATTTGTACACGTCTTTTTTGAAGACTTGAAAAAACCCACAACAATGGCCATTAAACATAAAAAGATGTTGTAACCACTTGGTTAGCCTGTCTGTTTTCAACACATAAAACATAAGACTGTGGGGACTCTTCAAAGTTACATGTATATGTAGAAATGGTGCATAAATTTCTTCTAAGCAGGAACATGAGGATTCTTGTTTGTAGCTTAACTTTCTTCATTTATCTTGAGTTTTTTCTGGAAGAAACAAAACAGAAACTTCAAATAACTTCTGATGCAATAACAGAATCTCAGTGTGTAACACTTTGTAATTAATATTAAGTACCAGTCTGAGTGTATAAAACATGGTAATTAATATTAACTTCCTGTCTAACTATATAAAACTTCGTAATAAATATTAAGTTACAATCTGGCTGTATAACCTAGGTGATTAATATTATGTTTCTGCCTGAGTGTGTAAAACTTCTTAATTAATATTAAGTTCCTATCTCACTGTATAAAACTTAGTAATTAATATTAAGTTCCAGTCAGAGTATGTAACACTTGGTAAATAATATTAAGTTTCAGTCTGACTGTATAAAACTTGGCAATTAATATTAAATTCTTCTCTGACTGTACAAAACTTGGTAATTAATATTAAGCTCCTATCTGACTGTATAAAACTTGGTAATTAATGTTAAGTTCCAATATGAATTATAAACCCTGGTAATTAATATTAAGTTCGTAACTGACTGGAGAAAACTTAATAATTAATATCAACTTTTTATCTCACTGTGTAAATATTGGTAATTAATATTTAGATTCTGCATAACACTATAAAACTTGGAAATTAATATTATGTTGCAATCTGACTTTATAAAACATGGTAATTAATATTTATGTTCAGCTTGACTGTATAAAATTAGTAATTAATATTAAGTTTCTATCTGACTTTATAAAATGAGAAAATTAATATTAAGTTCCTAAATGACTATAAAACTTGGGAATTAATACTGAGTTCCCATCTGACTATACAAAACTTTGTAATTAATATTAACTCTCAGCCTGGCGATATAAAACTTGGTAATTAATATTAAGTTGCAGTCTAAGTGTTTTAAACTTGGTAATTAATCTTTAGTTTCAGCATCACCATATAAAACTTGTTAATAAATATTAAGTTCCAGTAAAAGTGTGTAACACATGGTTAATTAATATTTAATTTTCAGCCTAATGGTATAAAACTTGGCAATTAACATCGACTTCCACTGTGACTGTATAAAACTTAGAAATTAATGTAAACATCCATTCTGAGTGTATAAAACTTGGTAATTGATATAAACTTCCTATCTCACTGTACAAAGCTTGGTAATTAATATTTAGTTTTAGACTGATTGTATAAAACTTGGTAATTAATATTAAATTCTTATCTGTCTGTATACAATTTGGTAATTAGTATCATCTTCCTATCTCATTGTATAAAGCTTGGTAATTAATATTATGTTGTAGTCTTAGTGTATAAAACTTGGTAATTAATATTAAGTTGAAGCATGAGCATTTAAAACTTGGTAATTAATATTTAGTTTCAGCCTAGCTGTATAAAACTTGTTAATTAATATTAAGTTCCTGTCCGACAATATAAAACTTGGTAGTTAATATTAAATTTCAACCAAATTGTATAAAACTTTGCAATTAATATTAAGCTTAAGCCTGATTGTATAAAACTTGGTAAATAATATTAAATTTCAATATGACTGCATCAAACTTAATAATTAATATCAAGTTTCATCCTTAGTGTATACAACTTGGTAATTAATATTAACTTTCAGCTTGACTGTATAAAAAATGGTATTTCATATTTAGTTTTAGCCTGACTGTATAAAAGTTATTAATTAATACCAAGTTCTAGTGTGAGTGTGTAAAACTTGGTTATTCATATTTAGTTTCATCCTAACTATATAAAACTATGTAATTAATATTCAGTTCCAATCTGAGTATGTAACACTTTATAATTAGAATTAAGTTCCTATCTGACTGTATAAAACTTGGTAATTAATGTTTAGTTTTAGTCTAACTGTATAAAACTTGTTAATTAATATCAACTTCCACTCAGACTGACTGTATAATAATTGATATATAATATTACCTTCCAGTCTTAGTGTATAAAACTTGGTAATTAATATTAAATTGATGCCTGAGCGTTTAGAACTTATTAATTAATATTTAGTTTCAGTCTAACTGTATGAAACTTGTTAATTAATATTAAGTTCCTATTCGACTATATAAAACCTAGTCATTAATATTTAGTTTCAGCCTGACCATATAGGACTTGGTAATTTATATTAAGTTCCCATTTGAGTGTATAAAACTTGGTAATATGAACTTTCAGTGTAAATGTATAGAACTTGGTAATTAATATTAAGTTTCAGTCTGAACGTATAAAACTTGGTCATTAATATTACATTCCTCTCTGACAATATAAAACTTGGTCATTAATATTAAATTACATCCTGACTGTGTAAAACTCGGTAATTATTATTAAGTTCCCATCTAACTGAATAGATCTTGGTAATTAATATTACATTCCAGCCTGAGTGTTTAAAACTGGTAATTAATATTAAGTTCCAGTCAGAGTGTGTAGCATTTGATAATTAATATTAAATTTCAGCATGACTGTATAAAACTTGGTAGTTGATGTTAAGTTACAGCCTGATTGCATAAAACTTGGTAATTAATATTAAGTTCCAATTTGACTGTATTAAACTTGGTATTTAATATTAAGCTCCAATCATAATGTATAAATCCTGTTAATTAATATTAAGTTCCAATCTACTGTATAAAACTGGTTTCATGATCTAATGTGTACTCAGTGTTTGGTGAGCATTTCAAATCTGCAGCAATTTGTTGGAGTGTCCAATGAGCATCACATAAAGCTTTTATGTCAATTCTCTGTTATACTGACAATTCCCTATGTTTATTGGTCTGTCGCATGAAAACAAATGTTGATATACATTGTTAAACACTGTTTTTGTCAAGGTTTATTTGTGGAATGTTATTAAATCGATTTCTTCTAGCATATACCAATATCATATGCTAGTTTCTTCCTATATAGTTAAGAAACTTCATGGGTACCATGACAGTTATTTCAGGCCCTAAATTTGATCACTATATTCATTCAAAACAGAAACCTTATGATAGGTTCTTGGTACAAGTATATGGGAATTCTAAAAAAAATGATAAGTATTCTCACTTGTGTTCATTCAATTGTCAAAGGATCATTAAAGCATTACCATAGTGAGTGTGAGTGTGTGTGTTCTTATAGTAAAGCTTCATTGGGCTATCTGCTCTGTCCACCATGTGAAACTGAAGACTTACCACTGTCCCAATGGAGGACCCGTAGTGTTAAAATTTGCATTCTGTAATGGCATGTAAGAATTAGCTTGGTAAATGGGAACAAATGACAAAATATTCTCTTGTCTTAATACTGAACTGTACTAATTTAACATTGATAAGTAACATTTACGTATAAAAAGTAACAATTAAAAATTAAATAAAAATATGTATATTGTTGATGAAAAACATACAGTAACGAGATATTAATATTTATAGAAGACATGAATGTTAATTTGGTGCTTACTGTGTTGCTGTAGTGTTGAATGAAGAAGTAAAAAATGGTATAAACAACATATTTCTTGATTCATGATGTCATACTAATAGTCAAGTTGACTAAAAATAAACTACAGGTTCACACTTAAAAGTCCACTTCACTGAGTTTCTGCATAATTTATATTTTTTTAATTTAAAATAATTAACATTTTATGCAGTACAATGAATAGGTAAATTTAATGTACTTTGTACAAATCACAAAATTGTTGAGATGAACTAATAATAAGATTCAGACCAAACCAAACAGACTTACTTCCCTTGTGGTTAGGGCATAGCAGTGAAAAGTTGATTTCATCCATTTCACAACCTAAAGATGGTAAATTTTATTTAATACTACAGAAATAAGTTTGTTTGCTTCTAATGTTTATACAAAAGGGCAAACTGTACTAACTGGAATTCAGTTAACAGTATCTTGAACTACCTTAAACACTTACTGAGATTTGACTGTCACTTTCATGACACACATACACACACAGCTTCAAAGGGTGGAAAATGATTTTGCAGTAGTGAGGTAAAAACTGTGGATAATCTGGGTTACATTCCAGCAAGTTAACCACCCAAAGCAGTTCTATTAACTTTAATATGACTAATATTTGTTTTCATGTCATTAGTACCACTATACTACATACTTTTATGAAGTTGTATGCTACAACAACTAGTGGGAATAAGTGATCACGAAAATTAGGATGTAATACTAATTTACTACTCAACACATATTTACGACCGAAGAACTAACTAGTGAGATAAACTAAAATACTGAAGATACGTTTACTTGATTTGGTGCATGTGTGTTATATTATCATATATATATATCAAAGCTACCAAGACTGTCTCCTGCTTCCCCTACCTTAAAATATAGATTGTACATCAACAAGTTCTAAATCTACTTATTACCTGTAACATATTTATTTTAATGATCATAATACTTTACAATATATGAAGCTTATAACTAAGTTCTAAATGTACTTACTACGTGTAACATATTTCTTTTAATAAACATGATACTTTAAGATAAATGAATATATCAATAACTTCTAAATGTACTTATTACCTGTAACATACCTATCTTAATAAACATCATACTAAAAATATATAGAGTATTTTGCTATGATGTAAATCTAATCATTATCTGTAACATATCTATTTTAGTAAGAATAATACTTTACAATATACATAATACTGTAAAAGATATAGAGTATATCACTAAGTTCTAAATGTACTTAAACCCTCTGGCATATCTATTTTAATATACATAATACTTTAAAATCTGTAGGATATATCACAAAGTTCTAAATGTAATTATTATCTTAACATATCTATTTCAATAAAAATAATACTTTAAGAGATATAGAGTATATCACTAACATCTAAACATACTCAATATCTGTAACATATAAATTTTAATAAAAATATTACTTCATAATATATAGAGTATATCACTAAGATCTAAATGTACTTATTACTTGTAACATATCTATTTTAATATACATAATACTGTAAAAGATATAGAGTATATCTCTAAGTATATCTGTAACATATCTATTAAAAAAAATTACACTTTATAATATACAGAGTATATCTCTAAGTTCTAAATGCACTTATTACGTGTATCATATCTATTTTAATAAAAATAATATTTTCTAATATCTAGAGTATATCAATAAGTTCGCAATGTACTCATTATTTGTAACATATTTATTTTAATAAAAACAATATTTAACAATATATCAAATGCATCACTAAGTTCTAAGTGTATTTATTACCTATAACATATCTATTTTAATATACATAATACTTTAAAGTATATAGAGCATATAACTAAGTTATAAATGTAGTCATTTCCTGTAACATATCTATATAAATAAAATTAATACTTTAAAAAATAAAGAGTATATCACTATATTCTGAATGTACTTATTGCTTGTAACATATCAATTTTAATAAAAATAGTATTTAAGAATATATATAGAGAACATAAGTAAGTTCTAAATTTACTTATTCCCTGTAAGATATCTTTTAATATACCAAATACTTTAACATATATGGGGTATATCAGTAAGTTCCAAGTGTAATAATTATTTGTATCATACTTATTTTAATAAAAATTATACTTTAAAATGCACATAGTATATCACTAGCTTCTAAATGTACTTATTACCCATAACATATCTATTTTAATGTACATAATATTTTAAAACACATAGAGCACATCACTAAGTTCTAAATGTACTCGTTTTCTGTAACATATGTACTTTAATAAAAATAATACTTTAGAATATATAGTATATCACTATGTTCTAAATGTTCTTATAACCTCTAACATATCTAATTTAGTAAAAATAATACTTTAATACTGCTATAGAGTATATCACAAAGTTCTAAATGTACTTATTACCTGTACCATATATAGTTTAATATACATAATGTTTTAAAGATACAGAGTATATAACTAAGTTCTAAATCTACTTACCTGTAAAATATCTATTTTAATAAAAATAATGCTATAAAATATATAGACCATATCATTATATATGTATATATTTTATGTAATATATTTTCTCAACCCACATGAGCCATTTTTACATATATATTTTTCTCTACTAGTGGGTTTTCTCGACATCACAGACTATATCATTAACTTCTAGATGTATTTATTGCCTGTAACATATCTGTTTTAATGAAAGTAATAGTTTTAAAATATGCAATGTATGTTATTATGTTCTAAATGTAATTATTTCCTATAAAATATATATTTTACTAAATGTAATTCTTTAAAATATATGTAGTATATCACTAAGTTCTAAATGTACTTATTACCTGTAGCATATCTATTTTTAGAAAAATGATACTTTAAAATATATAGAGTATATCACTAATTTCTAAATTTACTTATTTCCTGTAACATATATATATTTTAATGTACATAATACTTTAAAATGTAGGGAGTATATCAGTAAGTTCTAAATATATTTATTATCTGTAACTTATCTATTCTAGTAAAAATAATACTTTTAAATATATAGAGTATATCATTAAGTTCTAAATGAACTTGTTACCTTTAATATGTCTATTTTAATATACATAATACTGTGAGAGATATAGATTATATCTCTAAAATCGAAATGTAATTATTACCTGTAACATATATATTTTAATAAACTTAATACTTTAAAATATATAGAGTATATCACTAAGTTCTAAATGTACTGATTACCTGTACTTTATATATTTTAATATACACAATACTTTAAAAGATATAGAGTATATCACTAATTTTGAAATGTACTTATTACCTGTAACACCTATTTTAATGTACCTAATGCTTTAATACATATGTAGTATATTACTAAGTTAAAATGTACTCATTATTTGTAACATATTTATTTTAATAAAAACAATACTTTGAAATATATAGAGTATATCACTAAGTTCTAAATGTACTTATTACCTATACCATATCCATTATATTATACATAACTATATTAAATATATAGAGTATATCGCTAAGTTCTAAATATATTTATTACCTGTAACATATCTATTTTAGTTAAAATAATACTTTAAAAGATATAGAGTATATCACTAAGTTCTAAACGTACTCATTATCTGTAACATATCTATTTTAATAAAAATAGCACTTTATAATAAATAGAGTATATCATTATCACTAACTTCTAATGTACTTAATACGTGTAACATCTATTTTAATATATATAACTCTTTTAAAGACATAGAGTATAACGCTAAGTTCTAAATATATTTATTTACTGTAACATATCTAATTTAGTAAAAATAATAATTTACCATACATAGAGAACACCACTAAGATCTATATGTAGTTATTATCTGTAACATATCTATTTTAATATATATAATACTTTAAAATATATAGAGTATATCTCTAAGTTCTATATGTATTTATTGCCTTTAACATACAGTTACGACAGAAAGTTTCGTACCCCTATGTCCCTAGTGGTTTTTTGCTTAAAACTTAAAAAGTATCACGATTAGGCTAATAGAAGTATAGTATATTATAAATATTATAACACACATATACATAAATTTTTATATAAACTAAACGACAAATAAACTGGATATAAACAAATAACCAAAAATAGGAGTAGCAGAAAGTGTTCGTACAGTTCAGAACGTGTGGAAAAAAACTGATATTCCCGTAAAAATTTTGTTTAGTTTAGCGACTAAACTACATTATACCATTCCAGAACTAGACACTGGGTTCATAATTATTGGAATTTAGCCAGCAAAAAATGTACTTCCGGCAATTTAGCGCCGTCTCCGTCATTATCTGTTTGGTCATCATGGTGAACAGGAAACAACTGTCCAGTGATTTAAAAAACCGAATTATTGTTAAATACAAGTCTCGTGTATCTCTTTACGGTATTGCTATAAACTTAATGCGTCGAAATCTACTGTTCAAAGCATAATTGCCAAGTTTAAGCTTACAGGATCAACTGCTAACCTCCCTCGTTCTGGACGCCCCACCAAAATTCCAGAGAGAACCAAGAGGAAGGTTCTCAGAGAAGTTAATAGGAACCCTCGTTTAACACGTACTAAATATACAGAAACTGGTAAGGGAAACTAGAGTTGAAGTAAGCACCTCTACAGTTACGAACATGTTACGCTCTTCTGGGTTCATAGCATGCCGTCCTCGTAGAACTCCGTATTTAAAGCCTGTTCATTTAGAAGCACAATTGAGGTATGCAAGAAAGCATCTAGACAAACTCTTTACCTATTGGAAAAGTATTCTTTGGTCAGACGAGACTAAAATCGAGCTTTTCGGCCACAATGATGTTCGCTACATTTTCCAAAAGAAAGGGGAACGAAATCTTCCAAAGAACACCCTCCCTACAGTTAAACACGGAGGTGGCTGGATCATACTATGGGATTCCTTCAGCTTTTCTGGTGTAGGCAGCCTTCACTGCGTCAACTGAATCATGAAAGAGAAGAGTACGTTGATATATTAGGCACTTATATCAAGAATGAGGCTCGGAACTTACGGCTTGGGCGTCGTTGGATCTTCCAGCACGACAATAACCTTAAGCGCATATCGAAATATGTGCAATCCTGGTTGCAGAAGAACCATATAAGCGTTCTGGAGTTGCCATCGCAGTCACCCGATCTCAACCCATTTGAAAACGTTTGGCATAAGTTGAAGTCCAGGGTTTATCAGCGTCATCTGGAAAACATGCAAGAGTTGGAGGCCTTCTGTAAAGAAGAATGGAAGAAAATACCAGTCGAGTACTGTCAAACGATCATGGAGGGCTATGAGGAGAGATTGTGCCAAGTAAAGCTACACAACTGACCATTAAAGTAGACGCACGAACACTTTCTGTTCCTCCTATGTTTGGTTATTTGTTTATAAACAGTTTATTTGTCGTTCAAATTACATAAAAACATTTGTAGGTATGTGTTAGTATGATATTTATAATATACTATACTTTCATTATCCTAATCGTGATAGTTTTTAAGTTATGAGGAAAACACTACTCACGACGCAGGGGTATGAACACTTTCTGTCGTAACTGTATTTGTTTTGATAAAAATAATACTTTTAAAAAATATACAATGTATGTTACTAAGTTGTAGATGTACTTATTACATTTAACATATCTACCTTACTAAATATAATTATTTAAAATATATGGAGTATATCACTAATTTCTAAATGTACTTATGACCTGTAGGTATCTATTTTTAGAAAAATAATACTTTAAAATATGTAGAGTATATCACTAACTTGTAACTGTACTTATTACCTGTAAAATATCCATCTTAGTAAACATAATACTTTGAAATATATAGACTATATTACTAAGTTCTAAATGCATTTATTGCCTGTAACATATCTGTTTTAACAAACACAATATTTCACAATATATAGAGTATGTCACTAAGTTCTAAATGTACATAGAACCTGTAACATATCTATTTTAATAAAAATAATACCTTAAAGTATATATAGTATAGCACTAGGTACTAAATGTATTCATTGCCTGTAACAAATTTGTTTTAATTAAAAAAATAGTTTAAAATATAGGGAGTATATTACTAAGATCTAAGTGTTCTTATCACGTGTAACATATTTCTTTTAATAAATATAATACTTTTAAAATATGTACAGTATATCACTAAGTTCTAAATGTACTTATTCCCTGTACTGTATCTATTCTAATAAATATAATACTTTATACTTATGTTAAAAGTATAAAAACTTACATAAGAAACTTACTTGCCAATTTATATCCTGTAACATATCTATTTTAATAAGAATAATACTTTACAATATATAGGTTATATCACTATGTTCTAATTGTACTTATTGCCTGTACCAAATATATTTTAGTATACATAATATTTTAAAAGATATGGAGTAGTATATAACTAATTTCTAGATGCACTTATTATTTGTAATATATTTATTTGTACGAAAACAATACATTATCATATATAGAGTATAACTCTACGTTCTAAATAATTTGATTACCTCTAACATATCTATTTTAGTAAAAATGATACTATAAAATATATATAGAGTATATCACTTAGTTCAAAATGTATTTATTGCCAATAACATATCTGTTTTATAAAAATAATACTTTTTAAAATATATAGTGTATATCACTAAGTTCTAAATGTACTTGAAACCTGCAATATACTTATTTTAATAAAATTAGTACTTTACAATAAATAGAGTACACCACTAAGTTCTAAATATGCTTATTACCTTTAGCATATTTTTTTAATGGAAATAATACTTTAAAACGTATAGAGTATTATATCACTTAGTTCTAAATGTACTTATTTCCTGTAAGATATCTATTTTAATAAAATAATACCTTAAAATATGTAGAGTATAGCACTAAGTTCTTAATGTATTCATTGCCTGTAACATACCTGTTTTAATAAAAATAATACTTTAAAATATAGAGAGTATATCACCAAGTTCTAAATGTAGTTATTACCTGTAACATGCCTATTTTACTATACATAATACTTTAACATATGTAGAGTATATCACTAAGTTCCAAATGTACTTCTTACCTGTAACATATCTATTTTAATGAACATAATACTTTAAAATTGTAGAGCATATCACTATGTTGTAAATGTACTTATTACGTATAACATATCTATTTTAATAAACATAATAATTTTAAATATATAATGTGTATTACTAAGTTGTAAATGTACTTATTACCTGTAGCATATCTGTTTTAATAAAAATAATACTTTGTAATATATAAAGTATATCCCTATGTTCTAAATATACTTATTTGTGTTGAAAAAATAGCCTTTTATAGTCTGACTTGATAACATTGTTAAATAAAATTGTAACTAGAATTCAAAATTATTCTTAATATTCATTAATACCCAGTGTAAAAAAATTTTAACTAAAGTATAAGTTTTATTCTAATGCTCATTAATATTAGTATAGAGAATTGTGACAAGAGTACAAATATTTATCATTGAACCTAATAATACCAGTATTAGATATACAAGACTGTTTGATGCAAGCATTATTATTTATTTTGTAAGTTAATATTTAATAATTATTTAGTTTTTTTAAGAAGAGAGTTAAAAGTAATTATTGTATAGGAGATAATTATGATAACTTTGGTTGTGGTAACAGTTGTACATTGTGTGTATGGTTCACTTGTGGCATCTAATCACTTGAATGTTTGCTATTTTTCTCCTTACCTTGAATGAGTATTAGTATGTTATAGTGGTACTAACAGAGTTTGTCAAAATTTCAAGGCTCAGTGAACATGATATATATAGATGACTGAGAAGAAAGCAGGTTAAGTTAAATAAGTATAGTTTAGTCAGAAAAAATTTAGAAACTACATGATGGTTATTTTATCCATAATAGGTGATATTTTAAAGTGACTTTAAACATAAGGAGAATAATTTGTCTTGTCAAAGGTTGTTTTGATGTAACTGAGTTCAAATATGTGGACTTTGATGGAAAGGAGAAAATTATTTCAATTTCAGGATACAACTGCTGTAATCCACAGGTAGCATTACATTAATTATTCACTGATAAGAATAGAGAATAATAATTTATCTTTTCAGTTGGATTCTAAAGTAATTGAATCAGCCTGAGAAGACTTTTGTCAAAAATAAAGAGAATCATTTAATTTTAGATACAACTCTGATATCCTATAGTGTAAAGAGTTTTTGCACACATATTTGACTTGCTTTGAATATTTTACTTTAAAACGAGAGGATTATGTACTCTTTGTTTATTGTTCTAATTTATCACCAATAAATCACAGACACCTACTGCAGAAAAATTCCAGCCATCATATATATATATATATATATATAATTAAAAGCTTGACAACTGCATCAAATAAAGTTTACTATTCAAAACAAATACATACCTGTGTCAGTGGCACAGATGAAGTGATATTGTTCTGGACAGTCTCTGTTTAAGCAACCTAATGTTGCTCCAGTCATCTGACATTTGATGCATATCTACAAGAATGGATAATTTACTTTCAATGAAATATTAAAAACCTGTCCAATGTAAAATTAATATCTTAATAGATTTACACAATAAAATAGTATGAAATTACTAGGTTAATAAAAGATGAACTGTACATTGCAGATAGTATGATACAGGTAGATGTATCTCTGGAACTGTACACAACATTCTATAGATGTAACACACGTATGATTATGCTTAACATTCTAGAGATGTACCACAGGTATAGTTGCACACAACATTTCATTGTTGTACTTAACATTTCAATACATGTACTACAGGCAAAGGTGTACACAACATTCTGTATATGTACCTCAGGTATAGTTATAGAAAATATTCTATAGTTGTACCACAAGTATAGTTCCATACAACATTCTATCGATGTACCACAGGTGGAATTGGATTTAACATTCCAGTGGATGTACCACACACAACATTCTAATAAAGGTACCACAAGTATAGTTGTACACAACATTCTATAGATGTTCCACAGGTATAGTTGTACAGAACATTCTAAAGAAGTACCACAGATATAGTAGTACACAATATTCTATAGATGTTCCACAGACATACATAACATTCTAATAAAGGTACCACAAATGTAGTTATTCACAACAATATAATAGATGCACCACAGGTACAGATGTACACCAACTTCCAGTAGAGATTCTACAGGTATAGTTGAATATAATATTCTGATAGATGTAAACGTTCCATTACATATAGCATAGATTTAATTACATGCCAACACTTTATTGAACATATTAAATTAAAGATATGCTATTTTGGAGAAATGTTTTGGAAGCACAGCTTATTTTGATAACACACAGTAGATATATCACAACTAGATTTACCAGATTTAAACAGTAAACTAACAGTTTATTACCTCTACCAGAAGTAGTTTGATACATAACTTACTAGGTGAGTGGTATACAAACTCTGATATACTTTTAAAATAACCTACTAATCCTACCTAAGTTACACCCAGTTCTATAATAACTATAATTATCATACTGTCTCTACTAATGCTTATAGGAGGTACCAAGACTAACCAACAAAGAGCTGGTCCAGCTACCAGCTGATCTAACAAGAGAATAACTACCATGAGGACTGCCATAACCAAGATCATGATCTAACAACAGAATACCACAAGGACTGTCATAAAAGATTTTGCACAACTGATAGATTGGTGCCTTGATGACAAGGACATTGAGATGTTGAGTGAGTGTAGCACTATTATTAGGTGCTGACATATATAATATAAATTGTTTCATTAGGTTTAGAGAACTCTGTTTTAAACATAATGTTATATCCTTTTACATAAAATTCTTAAATTTTAGGTTCAACTTTGAAATTTATAATTTTAAAAAAAATAAAAGTATATGAACGACTAAGTTTGTTTTAAAGTTTGTTATTTAAATGTACATTAAATCTTTAATTCATAGCTTTCAAAGAGATGAATAATCTATTGGTTGTGAGTAATAATATTAAAGTTTGAAACTTTTACAGTTAAACACTGACATTTTAAACATTATATTACATTCTTAAAGCTGATATTCTACCTTATGCTGTAAATTCTGTGATTTGAAATACTAGCTTAGAGATAGAAAACATTGAAGCCAAAATACTGGATTAGAATTTATAATCTTCTACCTAACTACTAGAATTTAAACTGTTCTGTCACACTCAAACAATATCAAAGTATTCTCTATGAAGAAACAATAATTGTTGTAAAGTATGACTTTATGGCCAGTTTATCTAACTTACAGTTTCAGATGCTTCTTGAATGGCTTCTTTTAGCCCATAAATCCTGTGGTTTATTAAATAAACACCACGTGACCACACAGCACATACTTCATGTATCCAAATTTCCTGTGTTGTACATGGAGGGTTTACAGCATGATGAAGAGAAAAATTACATTCTTCAGGTTTCTCTAAGAAATTGCTCTAAAAGTATTATTATTAACTGGTTATTACTTTTGAAAACACTTTAGTTTTTCATCAAACATAAATGCAGTGTTTCCACTTTGATCTTGAAATGTGCAAGATGAAAACATAAGAGGAAACCTGAAGTAGGAATCCATATATTCAAAACACCAAAAGTATAGAAAGTTAGCTATGGATTAGATATTTGTTGTTACACAGTCAGTGCTGATATTGATTTGTTACACATCACATAGTGTATTTATATTGAGTTGTTACACATTACTAATATTCAGTTCTTATACATTATGTACTGTACTGATATCTTATTATTACACATTACATATTTTTTCATTATGTTGAATATATATATATATTGTTACGATAACTAACCTCAGCACACAGTTGACAAATCCACATCATAAATTCAATGATTTATTCAGAGTAATTTTCACATCAAGTTGTTGCTACATGGTAGTACTAACATATCTTGGATTAAGTGATATAAGTCAGTGTGACACTAGTTCATCTTCAATTAAGTGATATAAGTCAAGTGTAACACTAACACATCTTGAATTAAGTCATATAAACCAAGTGTATCACTAGTACATCTTGAATTAAGTGATATAAGCCAGTATAAGACTAATATATCTTGAATTAAGTGATATAAGCCAGTGTAAGACTAATATATCTTAAATTAAGTGATATAAGCCAAGTGCATCAAAACAGTAACACAATTTGAAACAGAAGAGATGGAAGCAAGTTCTGTTGTTATGATGTTCTGCACATTGTTTGAATGAAACCCAAATGTATTTTTTAAAAAAACGTGCTTTGTTTTTGAGATTATGAAATGTGTTAGATGTAAACTCATGGTCAGGAACAATATGATAGTCTTACCTTTCATCAAATTGACATAGTTATGTTCAGGATCCAATCTTTCTAAACATTAGAAATGTGATAAAATCAGACATGACACTTATAAAATGCCTATTGCAAGATTTTAATGATTGCCATTTGAAAGATGAAACTTAAACTAACCTCTGTCCAATGGCTAAGCAGTAAGTTTAGAGGCTTACAATGTTAAAAAATCTGTTTCTGATGCCATAGTGGGCAGAGTACAGATAGTCCATTGGGTAACTTTTTGCTTAACAAAAATCAAACAAGTGAAATTATATTGTGGAAGCAATAATGATAAATATTAAAAACAGAAACGTAAAATATTAGTGTTACTATTCATTAATATTAAAATACTTAAAATATGACTTATGTTTGGGAGACCACATTTGTATTCACAAAAATTGTTACACAACATATCAACTAAAACCTGAGTAACTTAATTCAAGCAATTATGCAGTTATACCCACTTTTTTGCTGATGTCTGTTCTTGATAATTCTACCTGTTCAGAACATTTATGCTTTCCTCGCACACTTTGAGTCAGCACTGCCTTTGTCTCCACATCATCCTGTGTATCAGGATTAACAGAGGTCATTGTAAGTGTTCCTGAAGTGGAAACTTCATTATTGGATTGTATCTGACAACTATTTAAGTAATATGGTCCAAAGAGATCACCCAGCTCCCGCCTATGACTGCCCTTAAAGCAGAGCACACAAACCCAGGTTTTGTTCTTTTTAGTACTATCATACATGGGTGATAAGTTACTAATGTGCCCAAACAGCAGTTTCTTACGAATATTATCATACAGAACTTGTCTCTTCTGTTTAATATTCTTCACTTGCTTCATTTCCTTTCCTAGTAGGATGTTAACAACTTCAACAGACAGAGGTCTTTCTTTGGTCCCCATGATATGAATATAAGGACCATTAAAAGTTCTAGCCTTTGTCTTGGTATCAAGTTTCATTTCAGGTAAATAAATTTCTGTTTTCTTCATAGGTTTTGGTTTTCGTTTAACTTCTGTCCCTGATGGTTTGGGCTTGTTTTTACTACCAATAGGACGACCTCTCTTCTTCTTAGGAGGAAACAGAAGAGAATGATCTTGTGAGAGAGAAGCAATTGGAGTTGAAGGAAAATGAGGAACAAACAAATGAGAAGTCGCAGTGTTAGAGTGCCTGTAAAGTACTGCACTGTGCACTCCATGAGAATCATCAGAAGTGATTGGACTATCACAAGAGTGAAAATCTGCTTCCCTGGTATGGCAGACAGATGTGGGATAACTCTGTTGAATCTGGGTATGCCACATCTCTGCAGGTCTGTTTTCAACATTCAAAGAAGCAGTCTGATATAATCCATATATGCTATCACTTACAAAACTGTCAGCATTTCCCCCTCCACTAGATTTCTTGCCACATCCACGGCCACGTCCCTTCCCAGTCGACTTACTGGATGAGCTTTGTTTAGTTGTACCATTATGATAATCTAAAACATATTTGTTCAAAGATTCTGTTCTACTTTGTCTTCTAGGACTTTGGTTTACATGTAGACCCATAACATCTTCATTACCATGAAACTGATGCTTTCCACTGGAATCACAGTGACTGTCATAAATATCAAAGGTTTTGTTCCACCCAGGGCATGTAGGAAGTGGATACAACTGTTTCAGATCATCAACACTAATTTCCATCTCACCATTACCAAACTCATCTTCTCTGAATGTAATGTTCTCCTTTTCTTGCAGACTTTCAAAAAGTCTATCGTCCATATTTTGTTTTGGTCCTAGAGACGTCATTTCAGATTTTACGTTTTTACCACATCCTTGCTTATTGAAACATTGATTCTCAGAATTAAAGGTTAACTCAGTATCACTGTATTCATTTTTTTCACAATATAAACATGAGTTCCCTTGGTACTCTAATGGGGCTGTATTTTCACAGTCAATTAAACCTTGATCGTTTTTATTATATTGTCGGTTTTCGTTTTCTGAACTACTTAAAGATACATGCCTAGGAGGATGGCTTCCATTGGAACTTGTTGACTGTGATACACCATTGATTGAAGTCTCTAAAGACGAGTTATCTGGATTTAAACTTTCAATAAGTGTTTGCTGATATACAGGAGAAACTGTTCTCAGCCTCAAGGGAACATAAGAGGAGCTTACTAAATGAGAAGGAGTAGATAACCTGTTTTGATCCAAATTATAGTAAGTGGAAAATTGGAGCCCAGGTTCACAACCAGCTAACTGTTCTACTGATGAGAAATAAGAGCCGGACCTGCTGGGAACAGAAATAGTAGACTGATTGTTGGCCATTTTATGGCTGGCTCTAATGATAGACGATCCCACAAACTTATTGTTTAGTATTACCCTTTTCTGAAGAGATTGTAAGGGATTGGAGCTTATCACTCGTTTAATAGATTTGTTACACACTGATTGTTCATTTGTGGTAGAGCAGCCCACTTTTGGAGGAGGTGGAGTTGCGTTTTGAAGCTGCAAGTGAGATATCAAGTGGTGAGAAGAGTGGCCTGAAGAAGAATGAGAAATAGACTGGTCATTCACAGGAGAACAAGAAATGACAGCTAGAGGTGATGGAGTGTTCCTGGGAGATGAAAGAGCCCCAAGACTAGGTATTTGAGTCTGGTACCAAGTATGCAATGATGAGGTATGTGACGATCCTATGGGCAGTTGCCTGAAATGACAAGGAGCTGGAAGATGTGGTCCAGAAATACTAACAGCACGTGAAGATTTCATAGAAGGTGGTGGCATATGTGGAGATGTGTTCATGGCTGGAGGTTTGGAAACTGGTCGACTGTATGACTGCATCATGCCTGAGTCTTGCCAAGTTAATTTAGTTTGCTGTAATCTATGGACACTAGTACTATATAAAGAATGATGACCTCCATATATGTCTTGACTCACAGGTCCATAAGGAATTTGTGTGGCTCCATATAAAGTCATCTGTGGTGTAGCACCATAAGAGATTACAGAATGAAATGAATGACGGTTAGACCCGCTATGAGGATGTAGACGTGCTGGTGGGGAAACAGGATGAGGACGGCAAGGTGTTGAAGGCTGGTACGCTGAGAAATCAGTAGTCTGACTGTGTGAAGCCTGTGATGAATATTAGGAGATGTTTTAGTCCACAGATATAATAAATACTTAAAGTGTAATCATGGAAATCTGGTGCCATATTTTTAGTTTGAAAATAAATATATGTATAACAAGTAGAATTTAATGGTGTTACGTAATACATGAATAAGGCCTCACGACTGCACCTAAAAAAATAATCCCCAAGAAAAACAAAAATAAACCCACCATTTGCATTTCAAGAAACAATCAGTCCCCCTCTGAAACTCGTATTAGGTGTCAGCATCCACTACTACAAATGGTACTTTATTCCATAAGTTAATCATTCTGTCAGGAAAATAAAACTGTCTCAGATTAGGTTTACTCTGCCTTTTATAAACTATAAATTTGTATCATCTTATTTTATTGCTTTCATAATTCAGCACAGCCTTTATCCTTTTTTTAATCTTAAGAATAATATTGTAAATTTCAATAAGAAAAACGGAATTGTAAATAATTTTCTAAACGAAGTTTAATTACAAATTTATTTAAAAAGAAAATTATTCTTTTAATTTATAATCAGTACTTATATAAATCGGTTTATAAGTGATAATTGAAGTTCTTAAAACCTGTTCTTCTCTGCTGCTTGCATATTCTAACGTCTTAAGCATTTTCATAACAATCGGAAGATTAGTATTGATGTAATTCAGATAAATTCAGTGGAGCACTCGGGATCAGGAATGTTGTTAACACAAAATAACAGAATATTTAAAAATGCATTCTTATATACACTTTAATGTAAATTATCCTTTCAGGGACATTACTACAGTAAATTAACCTTTAGCATATTTATAATATTCTTGCAATTAGTTCACATGATCGGTCAGATAGATGGTTCTCTTATTTCCACTTTATTTTATAACTTTTCTATAGTTCTTTCGTCCTAAATGTCACTTTAACCCGTGTATTCATCTCTAATTTTATCATTTTTATCTATAGTTTCCAAATTAACTTTTATGTTCCTTTTTATTATTTTCTGTTTTGATTTCATTACAGTTTGATTTAAAACTTTCTGGATAGCTGTGTGAGTTAGGATTATATACATATTTATTTAAATGTGGTGTTTCTTTTCATTTCGTTGTTAAACTGCATCTTTATTTACCTTAAAACTCAAGCTCACCTGCCATCTAGTGTATAAATTAAAAAAATCCATTTCTATGTTAAGAGGTTTCACTCCCGGTGGAGTAGGGCTCGTGTGTGAGATTATTAAAAACAAATACTAATTTGTCAGCTATGTGATCTGTAGGTCTGTCAAGAAATAAAATTACTGTGATCTAAATAAACAACACTTACAAGAGCTTTAAACTGCAATAAGTAAAATATATTTGTTGATTAATAAAAGTAATAATGTTTCATTGCAAATACTTACATGATAATTATTTACGCTATTATTAAAAAGTGTTTAATTCCTCTTTGTATAATCTCATGTATTAGGTTTTAGTTTCTGCTAATTCTTATTTAATTATTATTGTTATTTTATTGTGTATTTTTATATTAACGATGTTGCTTTTTGAATATTTATTTGAAATATTAAGTTACAAAATCTTGGTTACACAATAATTTATTTATTTCAGAAATCTGTATATCTTATAATTTGTTTAAATAAACTTATAATTTATCTTACCCCAATAATAACGTAATTCTTAGACACGTTGTATCAGTTATAGTGTACCTTGGTTAGTTGTTATTTTGATTGTGTCAATTATAGAGTACTTTGGTTAGTCGTTTTCTTGATTGTATCAATTATAGGGTACCTTGTTTAGTTGTTATCTTGATTTTATCAATTATATTTATAAAAATTGGTTGTTTGGGTGGTTGGTTTGGTGTTTTGGGGCGCAAAGCAACTGGGCTATCTGCACCACTTATAAAGTACCATGGTTAGTTGTTTTCTTGATTGTATCAATTATAGGGTACCTTGGTTATATTTTTATTTATTTAATTACATTTAAAACTAGAGGGAGATGTTAACAAATCCAGTTATTTTATTATTGTATTTGCAGTTTGAATGTGTTGCAATGTACGTTGTCATGTCTCGCTGCTAGAGAAGAAACGTTGTAGGATAAATAACTTCATATGGTTTATTTGTTTATAAGTAAGGTAATGGTTTTTAGGTTTAAAAACTGTTTGAAGAGAGGTCAATGCGGTTTCTATATTCTTAAGACAATATGACGAGACGACATAAACTTAATAATATTTTGAGAAAAGATATATTCAAGAAAATAGTTTTATTTTTCTAACACGTGTTTGACTTATGGAATGAATTAAAGCACTCTATTGACATTCAAGAGGGAATCGATTATTTCGTAAATTATAAAAGGGAAGCTAAGATTTTGATTTTTATAAAAAATGTGTATGACAACCTTGGATGGTATCTTGTTGAAAACTTCGATGGTTAAATGGTTCTATCTACCAGGCAACATTCTTGATCCTGAACACTTTATGGGAAGTATTTTAATAGACCCAACTCACATGGATATTATATCTGGATTCTAAGATTCAAGATGAATGTCCAGGAAAATATAAGAGGCTTTCAACATTATACAAATAAAATAGTCTTCTTTCAGACTTATATTTTTGTACTGTGGCCTTGTGATATCTGGAAAACCAACGGTAAAACTTCATTTTCTGAGGGCAGTTTCCCAAGTAAATAAATGAAAGGCTTCCTAATGTTTTCTTAAACGTAAGAGACATGGAGATGAATAAACCAGGGATTTATAACTAATTCTCTAAGTTGTCATTTTACATGATTTTATTTATTGGTTTTAAACAAACTCAATCAAATGATCTACGCCTATGGTACATTTTAAATGTCATAAAAGCAATTTGTATCAGTTTTAAAATTGGTACTGTATGCGATAAACCTAAGAAATTGAATACTTTTATAACTTATGTAACTATAACATATTCTGGTTCTAACACAGGTATTTTATCAGCATAAATTCGCAAGTCATGTTTAATCTGTAAACAACAAAATAAACTGTATCAGAAACTCACCGTATGCATATCGTACGGACGATCGAGAAAGTTCATGTTTTGTCCCACAGTACCTGAGAAAACAGCAGTAATATCTGCGTGAGCTTTTTACAACTGAATCCATTAGTTTAAAAATAAACGTCTCTTCTATAGATTAATAAATAAAAGAGAAATTGAATCTGGCATACAAAAACATAAACGTAAGTATAATATTTGACTTGTAAACCTGTCTTTAAATAACACCAACATACTAAAATCCAGCTGTTTATTACTACATCGAAGAAACTGAAATACTCATCAACATTGTAAATCGATGATAGCAGAAGGTTTCAATGTAAACTTTGTAATTTAATTCAGATACGTTAAGGAACGTTACACCTAGCTATATACTAGTAACTTCTTATTCCGTTATCATACGAGAATCTTGAAAGACATTGAATCTAATTATGTAGGAATGTTTTTTTCTCTTGATGCACCTGGCGGCAGTGGGAAGACATTTGTTCTCAACCTGTTTCTGGTTAAGGTTCATCAGAGGGAAAAAAATTCTCTACCTGTGGCATGATCAGAGATTGCAGTCACTCTATTTACTGGAGGAAGAATTATCCATTTGACATTCAAGCTTTCATTAGATCTTCCCCGACAAAAGTTCACTGTCATAACATTTCAAATGGGACTTCCCTTGCACGAGTCCGGGTTTATTGTGAATTAATATTGTGGAATGAATACACTATGCCACACAAGGGAGAATTTGAGCTGTTTTCTCATAACTGATTACTTTCTACAAACCTTACTTGTTGAACCTTGGGGAATCAAAGCTGATGAGTCGAATACCTGCATCGAGTCATCATTCCTTTGAAAACGTGTTTTCAGTATGAAACTAATTACAAATACCCAAGTGTATCTATGGAGGACAAGAGGCAGAGAACTTTGTTGCAACTCTTCTTGACATAGAAACTGGAAATATTCTTGTTGAAGGCACAGATGGATTTACATGTATCACAGTGTCTAAAGGCATCCTTTCAGGAGAAGAACTGGCCAAAGAGTGTTCCCAAATATGCAAAAACATTTTCAAGACATCACCTGGCTACAGAAAAGGGCTATTTTGGCTCTTAAAAGGAGACTGTTGACACGATAAATTCTAGGTATTGCAAAAATTACCTGGAGCTCTACAAGTCCATTGCATCAATGTAGGACCCTGATCAAATTTCCACTATCCATTTGAATTATTGAATTCCCTGCAACTCCCAGGATTTCCACCACACATCTTAATATTCAAAATTAGGGCCTATCTCATGTTTTTGTGAAACTTGGATTCGTCTAGATTATACAATGGCACAAGGTTAATTGTGAAAGAGTTACTTTCTGTTGTCATCAAAGCTACAATTATTACAGGCAATGTCAAAAGATACCTGTCAACCCAACTGACACAGACTTTGAATCCAAGAGACTTCAACTCAATTTTGTAATGCCAATTAATAAGGCTCAATGACAATCTTTAAAGGTATTTGAACTAAAGTTGACAAGTCCTTAGTTTTCTCATGACATCATTATGTTGAGTGCTCTGATGTAGACAATGAAAAAGTTAATATTACTTTGAAATACCAGGAACGTTATTTACAAAGAAGCACTTTGATATATTTATTTAATTTTTATAATTAGTGTTTGTACATGTAGGTGTTATATTTTTAAGAAAATAAATATTTTTGTACTAATTTCCTTTTTGTTGTCATTTCCTATTTTTCCCCCTGGTATGTCTATTAGTATTTTATAAAAAGCCTTATACGTTAGAACATGATACAAATATTATGAGTAGGTTTAAAACTAAACTACAGATCAGGTTTGAAAGGCAACAAATAGGTGCGCCCTAATCGTTACACTATAACACCTCAGTTATAATGCCACCACGGCTGAAAGGGCTAACATGTTTGGTGTGGCAGGGATTCAAACTATTGACCCTCATATTGCAAGTCGAGCGCCATAACCATCTGGTCATGTTTATAAATGTTGCCTGATTAACTGACAAGACATTATGTTGTACTGCAGTAGTCAAGGGAAAACCCTCCTACAATACAAATAGAACTAACAATTCACAAATATCAAAGTAGTGAGTTGTTCAGGTACACTGATTTAAAATATAAAAGTATAGAGTACATGTATTATAGTAGATTCTAGGCTAAGCGAAACAAAGAAATAATCGAACTCGGACATGAAAACAACAATAAAAGTACAAACATGAAACAAATGTTTTGTTACAAACACTTAACTTCTAGAATCCTCACTAGAACTGGCTGGCTCTATGTTTTACATTATATAACAAAACTTGATATTCGGGATCCTCATTTTAAACTGACTGGCTCTATGTTCTACATTAAATGACAACCACTTAACTTCTAGGATCCTCATTTTAAACGGCTGGCTCTATATTCTACATTATATGACAAACACTTTACTTCTAGGATCCTCATTTTAAACTGGCTGGCTCTATGTTCTACATTATATGACAAACACTTTACTTCTAGGATCCTGATTTTAAACTGACTGGCTCTATGTTCTGCATTAAATGACAACCACTTAACTTCTAGGATCCTCATTTTAAACGGCTGGCTCTATGTTCTACATTATATGACAAACACTTGACTTCTAGGATCCTCATTTTAAACTGGCTAGCTCTATGTTCTACAATAAATGACAACCACTTAACTTCTAGGATCCTCATTTTAAACTAGCTGGCTCTATGGTTTACATTATTAGATTTTTGGCTACTGTATCATGTTTATGTAAGACAAATAAATACCAAAAATGATAGTAGTTCACAAAAAAAAGTTCATTGTGCGATAACTCACAACACAATATTGCCCACGTAACAATAACTCCTTCTACACATTAAAGGTAAGTACAGAACCCAACTTATACATAAAGTAACATTCAATGAAAAACTATTGGGTCCTTCAAAGATTTATTTTTATGTCTGAGTGAAAAACAGAAGTTAAATACACATTTTTCTCCCAAAGTTGTGTGAAGTGGTAACCTTCAAGCGGTTAGGGTATGCAAACTAGCCTTTCGTTAGGATGTACAGACTAATCTGCTCCAAATCATTACGATACAGAAAATAGCCTGCTCCAAGTAGTTAGGATATACAGACTAGCCTGTTCCAAATCGTTAACATATACAGATTAGCCTGCTCCAAGTCGTTAGGATATACAGACTAGCCTGTTTCACGTCGTTATGATACACAGACTAGCCAGCCTTTTCAAAACGTACAGTTACGTTCCTCTCGACCTATAGTACGGCACGAAGAAATCAGAGCCCTTTATCTTTTTGGTGATGCTGACGATATTGTACTTTTTAATAAGATCACCTCTTGAGATAAAACAAAAGATACTTCCTGTTCCTTAAAGATAACTTTACCGTCCTAGTGCATTCCATCTTAAGAGTCCATATCCTTTTTGAGATAAAGAGAATAAACGTGCTTCAAACCGAAGCCTAGCTAATGATTTGTACAAAATTAATTGATTCTTTCTTTACCTGTATATAAAATATTTAATATTTAAATACTAATTATATTTACTAGTATATTTATGTATATAAATATTTAATATCAGTAACACAGCACCACCATGATGGTTAGTGTAACTTATCCATCAGTATGTCAAGATTTGTGTGACTATTTTGAGTAGATTACCAATCTCATGGATCACCCTACATCTTTTATAACTAAAGATAATACACCAAATTCTATGTTCACTTCAGTTCCCTTCAAAATACCAAAACATTTACTGTGACTAGACAACACCAGTCACACTTCAGATGACTCAGGAACATGGTCATTTAGTTTCAACCGTATTCAACACATTGTATGCTGTACTTAGCACATACGTTATTTTAAATAAACACATTGTATACTGTGCTTAGTACACACTATTTTAAATAAACACATTGTATACTGTACTTAGTACATGCTATTTCGAATAAACACATTGTATACTGTGCTTAGTACACACTATTTTAAATAAACACATTGTATACTGTACTTAGTACATGCTATTTCAAATAAACACATTGTATACTGTGCTTAGTACACACTATTTTAAACAAACACACTGTATATTGTACTTAGTACACACTATTTTAAACAAACACACTGTAAACTATACTTAATACCCGCCCAGCATGGCCAGGTGGGTTAAGGCGTTCGACTCGTAACCTGAGGGTCGCTGGTTCGAATTCTTGTCACTCTAAACATGCTCGCCCTTTCAGCCGTGGGGGCCTTATAATGTTACGGTCAACCCCACTATTCGTCGGTAAAATAGCAGCCCAAGAGTAGGCGATGGATGGTGATGACTAGCTGCTGTCCCTCTAGTCTTACACTGCTAAATTAAGGACGGCTAGCGCAGATAGCCCTCGTGTAGCTTTGCGCGAAATTAAAAAACAAACAAAATTAATACACACTATTTTAAATAAACACATTGTATACTCTACTTAGTACTCACTATTTTAAATAAACACATTGTATACTGTATTTAGTACTCACTATTTTAAATAAACACATTGTATACTGTATTTAGTACTCACTATTTTAAATAAACACGTATACTGTATTTAATACTTACTATTTTAAATAAACACATTATATTCTGTACTTAGTATACACTATTTTAAATAAACACATTGTATACTTTACTTAGTACACACTATTTTAAAGAAACACATTGTATACTGTACTTAATACACTATTTTAAATAAATACATTGTATACTGTACTTAGCACATTCGTTATTTTAAATAAACACGTTGTATACTGTTCTTAGTACACTATTTTAAATAAATACATTGTATACTGTACTTAGCACATTCGTTATTTTAAATAAACACGTTGTATACTGTTCTTAGTACACTCTAGTTTAAATAAACTTTATATACTGTACTTAGTACATCGTTATTTTAAATAAACACATTGTATACTGTACTTAGTACACACTATTTTGAATAAACACGTTATATTATATACTATACTTAGTTTTGTTCAAGTGAAAACCTTTGGTCATCAAAATACTTGTTTTCACACGTTTTTTTCACACAATTCATCTGAAATTTTTATCTTTTACACTGTTACAAAAGGAATGGAAATATTTTCAAGAATTAGTGAAAAAGTTTATTTATTGTTTCTACAATATCTTCACGTATTGTTTTTTACAATTCTTTCAACTTTTTCCTGTGATTTTGAATTATTTGTTAAAATTGTGTTTATGAGAAATTATTTTAGTGAGTATCTATATAATGTAAGAATACACTTTCTCTGTGGTTGTTGTTTCAAGTTTGGAAAAATTACAGCTTTTATTTTAGATGTCTCATGAGTATAGAAGTTTGTTACTTACTAAACACAACTATGAATTATTCCTGCCCCATAAAACAAGCATTTCCTAAAATTCGTATAATAAGCCTGTGTATAAAAGATCTTATCATTTATTTTTCTAGACGGAGCTTCCATGTGTTTATATCAACAATGTGATAAGACATTTATTTTCACCCGTTTCTGTAAAGTTATTGGTGTATAGAAAGTAAATGTAGCATAGCCACTAGTACTTTCTCCCTCACTATCTCTCTCTATATATATACGTAAACACACAAATATATATTTCTAAACCACTAGATATTAAGTGAATTCAGTGAAATATATAATGTAGTGAAAACTCAATTGTTATACTACTAGAAACCGGTTTTATGGCGTGTTTTTTTCAGGATTTTCTGGAGGAAAACAAATTTAAAATAAAACATGGAAATAATCTGGTAAATAATATATACAAAATTATCAAAATTGTTAATTTAAAAAGGGGAATAGAAACGTAAACAAATATACTCAATGTTTGAGACACAAGATAAATAAAAAATTGGGAGTTTAAACACCTCTGAAAAGGGGTATTACATTTGGTTGCGTTAAAATTTTATGAAATTCTCCCAATTAAACAGCGTTTAGTGTCAAGTGATATTAGCTTTAACAACTAATGTAAACAGTGATGCTTGATACAGCTGTACTGAGTGTATACGGGTGATGACAGGAAACTGTCAATCTAGATTCCATGGCGTTACCATAAAGAAGGTTATTAAGGTTTCTTTAGAGAGAAAAACCTACCACCATATATTTTATAAAGAATATGGTTGGTTCTGTGGAGAAAATATTTGTTCCATACAATAGGTTTGCGGTCCTAAAGCTAATGTAGGTTACTATAGAGCTTTCTTTCTTGTTGTGGTTTGTTGATGTATATTGACAAAAACTCATGATATCTAATCAAAAACACCTTAGTTTTGAAAATAAAATACAGGAAAAAAAGAATTGAATATATGATTTACAGAAACAAAATAAAAATAGGCGGACAAACTGGTAGCTGCACTTATAGTTTTAATAACAATTGTACAGCAAATGTTAATTTATTAGTTAGCTGGGCCTAGTATTTTGTCTTACTCACTACCATGCCCTAAGCTGAACAAAAGTACAGTCTGACTAGCTAATGAATAAAAATTTCCAGTAAACGTTTTGTCAATGCTATAAGTGTAGCTACCAGTTCGACCGTCAATTTTGATTAGATTTCTTTAAGTCACACGCTCAAACGTTTTCTTGCTCCATCTCTTTTTTTTTCACACCTAAGGTGTTTTTGATTAAATATCACATTAGTTCGAGATGTAAATTATTAAGCTACAACTGGAGATTTGTTTGAACATTTATTGTTTCTGTGTAACTAAATTATCTTTATATAATGTATAGCAAAGAACAAGTGTGTACCTAAACTAAGACACAAACCCACTAATTTTTTGCGAGTTGGAAAGCAGCCTTTTAAAATTAAAAATATACATTTAAAATATCGCTGAGAATAAACCTTCATGTCTTTTAAAGTAATTATTATACAAATGTTTTAATAAATTTAATATTCTGTTTATTTTTTTATTCTTTCACTTCATACATGATATAGGGGTTGGCTCCCTGAAGATATCAATTAGATAGCGTACAAAGAAAAATAAAATCACCGAGTATCTAACGGTTAGGGTCGTCTGATGTTTATTTATTATTGGCTGGCATTTCTTGTTTCACTCTGTACTTAAACTTGTCAAAGAAACACCATATTTTGTAATAAAACTGACTACAAGGGGTAATGATTACACCTTTTATACAATAATAATGATTTTTTAGCTTATAAAAATATAGAAACAGTATCCTTTGCAATGCGTAGTAATCTTTATAATAATGTTGCCCTGTTTTGATTGTAGTGCTTGAGCCTGGCTAGAGAAACAATAATAATAACAAAAAACAAAAAGAATTGGCGTTCTCCAGTTCAAACCACTATAGTGGTTCATGGTATATATGTTATAAAAATTAAAACTAAGCTACAGATAACACAAAAAGTAACTATCAACTAAAGTTTGAAAGCTAAGTTCATACAAATATAAACCTGTTAGCTTTGTAGTGTGTTAAATATATAACATAACGAATGTATTATAAAATTTCCACAAGTCATTCGCTTCATTAATCTTTGCCAACATAAAATATCCACAATTTTTTCATTAGATTCGCACTTGTGATTAATCTTTAATAATTAATTAAAATAGCCATTAGATTCACACTTATGATTAATCTATAATAACAAAATGGCCATTAGATTCACATTTGTGATTAATATATAATAATAAAATAGCCATTAGATTCATACCTGTGATTAATCTATAATAATAAAGCTTATACAGTACCTTGTGACCTGTTTCTTGAATATGACTTCTTGAATTTAGAGTTAATGGTTTAAAACAATGCTGTTGTTTTTTTTACAACATCGACAAACAAAGTTCATATTTTAGTCTGTTGATTTACATTGTATTAGTTGATCCCTGACATACATGTTTTACTTTGTTGACTTACAATGTATAAGTTGATCCCCGACATACATATTTTGGTCTGTTAACTTACACTGTATAAAATGATAACTTACATACATATTTTAGTCTGTTAAATTACATTGTATAAGTTGGTCCCCTACATACACAGTTTGTTGTTTTACATTGTATATGTTGAACCCCGACATACATGTTTTACTCTGTTGACTTACATTGTATAAGTTGGTCCCCAACATACGTGTCTTAGTTTGTAAACTTACACTGTAAAAGTTCATTCCATACATACATATTTTAGTCTGTTAAATTACATTGTATAAGTTGATCCCTTACATACATATTTTACTTTGTTCATTTATATTGTATAAGTTGATCCCTTACATACATGTTTTACTTTGTTCCTTTATATTGTATCAGTTGATCCCTTACATACATATTTTACTTTGTTCATTTATATTGTATCAGTTGATCCCTTACATACATATTTTACTTTGTTCATTTATATTGTATCAGTTGATCCCTTACATACATGTTTTACTTTGTTCCTTTATATTGTATCAGTTGATCCATTACATACATATTTTACTTTGTTCATTTATATTGTATCAGTTGATCCCTTACATACATATTTTACTTTGTTCATTTATATTGTATCAGTTGATCCCTTACATACATATTTTACTTTGTTCCTTTATATTGTATCAGTTGATCCCTTACATACATATTTTACTTTGTTCATTTATATTGTATCAGTTGATCCCCGACACACATATTTTGATCTGTTAATTTACATTAGATGAGTTGATCGCCGACATACATATTTTAGTCTGTTCACTTACACTAGGAAACGTAATATCCTACATACATATTTTACTTTGTTCCTTTATATTGTATCAATTGATACCTTACATACATATTTTACTTTGTTCCTTTATATTGTATCAGTTGATCCCTTACATACATATTTTACTTTGTTCATTTATATTGTATCAGTTGATCCCTTACATACATATTTTACTTTGTTCCTTTATATTGTATCAGTTGATCCCTTACATACATATTTTACTTTGTTCCTTTATATTGTATCAGTTGATCCCTTACATACATATTTTACTTTGTTCCTTTATATTGTATCAGTTGATCCCTTACATACATATTTTACTTTGTTCATTTATATTGTATCAGTTGATCCCCGACACACATATTTTGATATGTTAATTTACATTAGATGAGTTGATCGCCGACATACTTGTTTTACACTGTTGACTTACTTTGTATAAGTCCATTCCCCAGATAGGTAAATATTTTGCTCTGTTGATTTACATTGAGTCGGTTGATCCCCAATATACATATTTTAGTTTGTTGACTTATATTCTATAAGTTGATTCCCGACATCCATATTTTGATCCGTTAACTTACATTATATGAGTTGATCCCCTACATACATATTTTAGTTTTTAACTTACATTATATAAGTTGATCACTTACGTACATATTTTAGTCTGTTGACTTACATTGCGTAAGTTAATCCCTATATCTATATTTTAGCCTGTTGACTTACATTGTATAATTTAACCCATACATATATATTTTAGTGCCATCTTACTTTGTTTATGTTTATCCCCTACATACCTATTTCAGTTTGTTGACTTACAAAATATAAGTTGCTCCCTTACATATATATGTTAGTCTGTCCACTTTCATTGTATAACTTGATCCCCGACATACATGTTTTCTCTGTTGACTTAAATTTTTTCAGTTGATTCCCTTCATACACATTTTATATTGTTAACTTACATTGTATACGTTGATCCCCGATATATATATTTAACCTGTTCACTTACATTCTTTAAGTTGATCCCCTACATACCAGTTTTAGTTTGTTAAGTTACAAAATATAAGTTGATCCCATACATACATATTTTACTTTCTTGACTCATATTGTGAAAGTTGATCCCATACATACATATTTTACTCTGTTAACTTTATTGTATCCGTTTATTCCTTACATACATATTTTTGTCTGTTGACTTACATTGTAATTAAAACATTTTAAATCAATAATTTTGATCCTCAGCAAAGTGTTCAATGTATTAGGAAGTTTTGAAACTCTATATGCCAGTGATTCTCAACCTGTGTGCCGCGAGGGATTGGCAGGTATGCCGCGGTGTTTTTGAAATACATTCAACTTTCTTGGGATTTTACAAGTAAGTCGAACACACCAGTTAATAAAAGCTACTATAGAGACACTCTAAAACCTTCCAAAACATTCAATGGTTTTCATTGAACTCGAGCACTGAGAAGTTCGTACTTAAATTTCATTCTCGACTGCAATGGTTCGACTGTTAATTTAATTGTGGCACAACAAGCGCTTTGTACGTCATAAATGATGCATCAAACAATCAAACTGCTTTCCCGAACACATTCTCATTCTGCGGTAAGTTACAGCTACTACGCTGAAGGTAGGAATTTTATATCAACTGCAAAACTTCGTGCTTATTGTGTGTGAATTAAATTTATCATTTATCCATTGAAAAATGTTTAAGTAAGTCTGGTGCTGCAAAGAAGAATGTGTTGAATTACAAGCAAGGAATCAAACGAAAGTACAAAAACAAATACATCGAATACGGTTTTATCGAAACATTCTCAGTTACCATTCTTCCTACTCTGCAATGCAGCTTTATCGAACGACGTGCTTGTTCCTAGCAAACTGAAGAGACACTTGGAAACAAAACATTCAGCTGTGAACGATAAACCAAAAGAATACTTCGAGAATCTCACGTCTCAACAACATGAACAATCAAGGAAGCTTGTGAACTATATGAAACTGCCCGAAAAAGGATTGATTGTAAGTTATAAGGTTGCTCAATTGTTAGCAAAACGCAAGAAAGCGCATACGGAGGCCGAATCAGTCATTGCGCCAGCGTTAATAATCATCGTTGAAATTATGCTTGGAACGGATGCCGCCAAAAAGGTTAAACAAGTTCCGCTGTCCAATGACACAATTTTGCGCAGAATTGTAGACTTGTCGTCAGATTTGAAGGATCAAGTTTGCGAACACTTCGAAGCGCCTGAAGATGAATTGTCTCTGCTATGGTCTCTTCAAGTTGATGAATCTACTGACGTTAGCGGAAAAGCTTAAGTTCTGGCTTTTGTTCGATTCATAAAAGATTGAAAAATCGTAAACGAATACTTATTTTGCAAAGATTTAAAAAGTACAGCGAAAGGCCAAGACATTTTCGAGTTGGTGAATGAAAACATTTTGCTCTTCAAATTACATTGGAATAACTGTGTCAGCGTTTGCACAAAAATGGCTGTCCTTCAATGCAAGGAAAAAAGAAGAGATTCGTCACTCTGGTGCGCCAACAAAATCCAAACATTAGGATTGTTCACTGCATGATTCACAGAGAGGCGCTCGCCTCCAAATCTGTGCCGAAAGATTTGCAGTCTGTTATGAATCAAGTTATTCAAGTGGTAAATTTCATCAAGTCTCGGCCACTTCAATCTCGACTTTTCTCCCTTCTCTGTGTGGCGATGGATTCAGACTACAAAAAGCTACTGTATCACACTGAAGTTCGATGGCTTTCGAAAGGAAAGGTGTTAAAAACTAAAAACTGAAGTAATTTCTTTTTTGGAGGTTGATGAAGGTTTTGAATTTTCTTTTCATGATGAGATCTGGTGGCTGAAGGTTCAATTTCTGTCCGACTTGTTTGACAAATTAAATTCTCTGAACTTAAGTCTCCAAGGACCATCTGAAAACATTATTACTGCAACGTCCAAATTGAAGGTCTTCTATGAAAAGGTGACGCTGTGGAAGAATAAGATCTCGAAAGGAGTCCTTGATTGTTTTCCTTCTGTTAACGAATGTCCGTCAAAGAAGAAAATTGTCCCTCACATTTTGAACACATTAAGCACTAAAACATTACTTCCCGTTACTTCGCTGTCGACGAATATAACTGGATGACCTATCCATTCGGAATTAACGAAACAACAAATCTTACAACTGAGGAGGGAGAACAGCTCATTGATTTACAAAATGACAAATTTTATCAGTCACTGTTTCCCGAAAAGAGCTTGGATGAGTTTTGGATTTCCATTAAAAATGCATATCTTGCAATCAGTTCAAAAGCAGTTGAAGTTCTGCTTTCATTTGCGTCTTCGTGGTTTTGAGAAATTGGATTTTCAGCATTGACTGAAATTAAAGCCAGAAAGAGAGAGAGGTTTCTTACAGTCGATGATGAAATGCAAGCAAGTTTATCTACGTTAGAGCCTCGCTTCAATTTGATTTGCTCTCGGAAGCAGGCACAAGTGTCACATTGAAAACAAATATAAAAATAAAAAGTTTTGATTTTTCTGCTATACCACAAAATCGTTAAAAAGCCTTAGAACGACATTCACGGCCAAAGCAAGCGCTAGTATTGTCAATGTGCAGATGACATTAATATCGCTTGCTTTGCCTGTGATTTTCATTTTAAGGCTTTTAACGCTTGCCGTATAACGTGTACCTGAAAATATCGTTAAGGCTTTCCAGGTGTGCCGCGAAAATCTTCAGATTGTCTAGTGTGCGGCAAGTCAGAAAAGGTTGAGAACCACTGCTATATGTAGTTGTATGCCTCAGGGATGACTTTTAAACATACCAAAACATGGAGTTTGTTTAAACTTCATCTAGAGACATGTGGTCAAATGGTTTATTTAGACTTCGGTTTCTTCAGTCATCTTTCTCGTGAAAAGTATTACTAAAATACTTTTGTCAATTTCAAATCCTTATGTGTTACTTCATTCACAACCTAATTACTTTTGATTTCGTGGATGAAGACAAAGGTCCAAACAGCTATCAGCTATGGTTTCGCAGCACATTGTTTTCTTGTACTGATCTATGGACATCCTTGTAGAACATTAAGTTCACTTCTTCCAAATGTTTCTTGATCATTCATTGTTTAGAAAACTCGTCATTTGAATGTATTTTCTTGGAAAGTCTGTAACATATTCGAGGAATATGTTCCTCCAAATATCTGCTCCCAGCTGCTGATTAGTCAAGAATATACAGAACCAAATATTGATGCTGAATATGCAACCTGTGACACGATACCGAATTAATATACACAATGTTTTATAAACTTGTTGTTTTTCTTAATATAAAACAATGAGTTGCTTGTGCTCTATCCACTGTGGAGATCGAACCCTTAATATTAGCATTGTAACTCCATAAACTTATCTCTAATCCACTGTGGTGCATTTTTATAAAAACAGTTAGTTTTCTATATAAACTACAGGTGGCAAGCTGTTAAGTGTTATTTTAATAGATATTGATGGATTTCATCTGATATGATTATTCCCACTTCACCTTGTTGGGTTGACCTTTTTTTCGTCAAATCAGTCAGAGATGCAATTACTCCAGCGTAATTTAGGACGAACTTTTTATAGTATTCCACCAATCCCAGGAAGGATTTGATTTGTTACTTGGTCATCAGAGTTGGCACGTTTGTTGTTATTGGGTTAACTTTTGTTCTTTCATGGCTATCTATTGGTCAACCAATAAAGTCCAGCACAGACTAACCGCTATCACACTTAGATGGTCTGATGGCTAGTCCTAATTTCCTCACTTTCCTGACCAGCTCTCTTAAATTCTTCAAGTGGTATTCCTACTGGCTGTGTTGATCAGAATGACATTTACATAGTGCTCAGTGTTGATAGTTTTGTGCAATATATTCATCATTATATAGTTGCTGCTGAGTTAACTAACCCAAGCGCTATCCTCTTGAGCTGGTAGCATCTGTCTGGTGTCACAAATGCTGTCTTCACATTAGATTTTGCCAATAACCTTTACTGAGGTTCACCTTGGAAAAGAATTTTCCCATGTCTAGTTTCGTCTTGATAGCTCCAGGGTTGCCCATAGGTTTGAAGTTGAATTTTCTCACGAGATTTAACTTCCATAAACCTATGTAGAAGAAGTTTGAGCTGTCCGTCTTCTTCACAATTACCACTGACGAACAATAAATTCGAAGGTATCTGGGCCCTATCACTCAAGACTTCTTTCGGAAAACCTACCCTACATAACACTTTCAGGAGAACGTCGGCTACTTTCTCCATCTTTATCTTCACAAATGCTGTGGCTTATGGGTAACGTGTTACATAGTTGACTATTGTAAAAATGTTGCCCTTGTCAGATACAGGTGCTATTTGTTCAATCAAATCTACAGCTACTCTGCTGAATAGCTCTTCTATAAGAGGCATCTTACTACTGTGGTTACATTTTCTTTAGATACTGTCTTGGGCAGATGTCACATGGCCTGCAGAATCTGGTCACATCACCCAGCCAAAGTATGCTGCTGGTGACTTTTTCTGCCATCACCTTTGCTCCTAGGTGTCATCTCACAATTGAATCGTGAGTTAACTTTATCGCTTGAGTCTGGTATTCTGTTAGTAATATGATGTGTTGAACTTCACCAGTGGAACTGCCTTGATAGATCTGTGAGCCTCTTTGTCTTGTTTTCGAATTTCTCCCAGGCACTGTTCCAAAGTTTTTGTATTGAAAAAAATTTCTTCTGTGTTTTCTTCAATTCTCATAGATCTTCATTCAAGATGTCACCTTTTGAGATTTTCAGGAGCTTCATATCTTTCTTGCTTTCCTTTTCTAGAGCACTTGTGGTGACTGCAGATGTCTTATCAGTATTCTTCCTGTATGGTTCTTTTAACTATCTGTTGCCTTGTGTATAGCTAATCACCAACCCATGATGATAATCACTTTCCTCCTGTTACTTCAATCTCAACTTTGTATGTGGCTTCAGCAGTTCTTGTTTATGACAGATCTGCCCTCACTTGTAATTTGATCTATTTTATGAAAATAATATAATCTTCTCTTCCATCTATTTGTTAATCTCTTGTCAACTTTGGTAACATTCTGTTTCTGCTCAACCACAACTGGTTATTCAAGGAATCGCCAGTTATACTCTCTCCATGGACTCCATATAATATTTTGCCAGGTTTTGGTGTCTCTCTTTAGGAAAAGTGACATGTAATGATAAACTGTTTGTGTATTAGTAAATCTGCTGGTCTTTGAAAACTATTTTCACAGTTAGCTATGTCAGCTTACCTTATTAATTATCACAGTAACCATGCCACACACTAAAATACGGTTTATCCAGGGTCCGGTTTGACTTCTCTAACCTTCTGGCAAAATCTTTCCTGGACAAGTTCACATTTTTCAGCAAGGCCACTTTTAACTTGTCAGAATACACATGTAGGCCTTTTACTGTGAGAAGGGGCCGAGATAAATTGCCCAGTTTTCTTTGTCCTAGTTCTGACGACTCTATGATATCTCTTCATAAAAGCATCTGTGTTGTCTTTCTGTTCATCAAAGTTGGGAAACTTGGGTCAGGTGGTTCTTAACTTATTATCATCCTTGGGTCCTTCTTCTATCTATTGAATGGCCTTAGTAATATGAATTTGTGCTCTTATTTCCAGTCTCTTCTCTCTATCTTTTCTTGTGCTTTTATTATTTCTACTTTTGTCTTCTTGTTCTCTGTTGATTCTCTTCTCTCTCTAGGTTTTGTTGTTGTTTAACAAAATATATTTGAGGTCAAATCACTCACCCCTCTCTTTTAATTTATCAAAGTTAGTCGACATGGTGGTTGTAATCTTTATAATGGTTTCACCAACACTACGGTTGTGCGTATATAGTCTTAATTCTGTTGTCATTCACATTTTTTTCCATCACTATTTATCATTATTTAATCCTGGCTGGCTTGCCAATATCATATTTTGTACATATGAGTGTCTTGGTCAAATTCTCTACAGTAGATGTGTGTGACCTGTCAGACTTAAATGTGAACAATAAACAAATAGCACACAACCAACGTGTTTTAAAATACTATATTAAAACAAATCAAACGTATATACAAATGTTTCTTACACAGTTAATTACCATAGTTGTATCCAGAGCTTTAAATAATCGTCTCATTTCATCGAAGTTCACACAGAGTAGTTCAGTCACGTTCATAATTAACAAGACGAATTATTCTTCTCTGCTCTGTTATTACAACACAGTCTGGAATACTTCCACTTCAAAACTGGTTGCTATATGCTCTTTATGACTAAACTCACATTTATGCAGTTTAGGTTTATAAAACTGTCTACCAAATTCTGTCTAACTTAACTTGAACTACATAATCTTCTCACATTTATAACGTGACCGAGACCTAGAACCTTCTACATACTAAGAGATGTTATGATGCAACGAGGAAAATTCAGAAAGTTTGATAACATGACGTGAATTTACAACAATTGAACTACAAACCAGATGATTCGTAAACACTTACAAACATGCCATAACTATCGCTTCTGAAAGTAATTTAACTTTAATACACGGGCTGTATAAATGATCTAAATCACTAAACCATTACATTCATATCCATATCTAGAACATTTCAACATGTTTCATCGTTTTACTTCACAAATTAACTTCTGAATGTTGGCAGTGGCGTATTTAGGTAAGGGTTAGAGGGGGCTCAGCCCCAGGGCCTATGGTCTTACATGGGATGTAGGACCCACAAAAATTATTAGTCCCTGGGCCCACACAACTGGACCCATTGCATGTTGGCTGTTATAGTCTCGGAATCTCGACTCGCAATCTTCGGGTCGCGGGTTCGAATCGCATCACCAAATAGGGATGCCCTTTCATCTGGAGGAGAGTTATAACGTGACGGTCAATCCTATCACTCATTGATGAAAGAGTAGGCCCACAATCGGGGATGGATGGTACCGATAACTATCTGTCTTCCCTCTAGTCTGTCTTTCCTGCATTAGGGACATCTAACGCAGATAGTCCTCACGTGGCTTTGTGTGACATTCAACAGACACAAATTTTCTAATTCATCCAGTGAAGTAAAATAACTGTAGAATATCAGTTGCTATTTCTGTTAAAGATACATTCATTCAGTGAGGTTACTGGAAAACACTGTTAATTCCGATATAATACATCAGTTGTTTCTTCCTGCAAAGAGGTTATTAACTCATATAGTGAATAATAAGATCTATTATTCTTTTATAAAAAGCCCCATATGGCCAGGTAGTTAAGGCACTCGACTCGTAATCCGAGGGTCACGGGTTTGAATCCCCGTCACATCAAGCATGCCCTCCCTTTCAGCAGTGGGGGCTTTATAATGTGACGGTCAAGCCCACTATTCGTTGGTGAAAGAATGCCTCAAGAGTTGGCGGTGGGTGGTGCTGACTAGCTGCCTTTCTTCTGCTCTTACACTGCTAAATTAGGAACGGCTAACGCAGATAGCCCTCGAGTAGCTTTGCGCGAAATTCAAAACAAACCGAAACAAAAACAAACCATCTTTTATAAAAACTTTATTTTTAAATGAGTTTACATTCATAAATATTACAAATCCAGACCCTTTATGTTCCAGGGTATATGGTTTACGTATAACTTTATATCTTTTACGCTTCCGGTTGATAAAAATTTGTCGATAGCTTTTAGACATTTTATGTAACAAAGGTTCAGTTATCCTCACAAAATTATATGTGTGATCCATCTCGTTCTTTGATAACAAAGTTAGAGTCCTACGCCTATTGGAAGAAATAACAAACCATTAAGTAGTGGAAGTGTCCGCCCTTCGTAACCAAGGGAACCTCGAACTAAGATCAATATGGATTATAGGGATAGCACGTTGGTCTAAGTTGCTATGGTAACTTTCAACTTCTGAGAGCTTCTTGTTTCATGAAAGTGTTACATACAAAACTTCCGATAGTTTGTCAACAAAACCAGTCAAACGAGAAAAGAGCATGTGTCAGGTTCAGATAAAACATACTCCATGTTATACCATTATTAGACTTTCCAAATCTCATATCCTGGTGCTCATCCTTTCCCTGAATGTTAGGCAGCCAATCTAACTATTCCTGATGAAAATAAAATAAAAGGTCCAGAAGAAGATGGCGGAGAGTGCCATTCACTTGTCTTTCCTGTGATAAGCATTTAAAAATTAGGGAAGGTGGTATACTGCCTTACAACCTTTTCCAAAAACAAACAGTGCTTAACTAGAGGAGGTACCAGTGACTGTTAACTAGTTCCACGGGTTCTATTTAAAAGTCCTATGGTAGGTTTAGAATGATCAAATTTCGGGTTCGATTTCTCGTAGTGGACTGAGTGCAGAAAGCTCACTGTATAGCTTTAAAACTAGAAGATGGCTTTGTATTCTTTACTGAGATACAAACTCTCACTGATACAAGTATAGCTTCAATATCTTTGAAACTTCTTTAGCCAATTTTGTACCACGTTTTAAACACAACTCTAACATAAACTATACATGTACACCTCCACGCTAGCTACATGTGTATTACTATTATACCTCTACATAAACTATACATGTACTCCTCTACACTAACTACAGGTGTATTACACTATGTAACAAAAATTTTACTTTTTCTTGTTCCTGAGCAAAAATTATTATTTCCCAATTGCTTATGCCTAAAGTAAATGGAAAAGACCTATTTTTCTCTTCAAACTTTTTGTGACCTGGGTAATGAAATTTTCAAATTTGCCCATTTTCCAGAACATTCCAGGTAGATTCAATGCTGAATAGCTGATAGAGAATTTTCTCGAACTTACAAGAATTTTCTAGAACTTTCTAGAATGTTGTAGAACTTATAAGAATTTTCAAGATTGAAAGTGTACAAGTTGCAAGTCAGAGAAAGCGTCACCAACATTTGTCAAGCTTCTTCACTCGTCAAGATGGGCTCTGTGTATCCGGTCTGTGAGAGGCAATTGAAATTGCCTGTAACCCGAACGAGTGTCGCCTCTTCATTGATAGCTCCTCCAGAAGCCTCAAAGCTGTGCTGCTTCATAACAGGAATAAGTATTCGTCTCTTCCCTTGGCTCATTCGGGGCACCTTAAAGAGGAATACAACAGTGTCAACACCTTGATAGAAGCCTTGAAGTATGATGAGTATTGCTGGGAGGTTATCGGAGACTTCAAAACGGTGGAATTCCTGATGGGTCTCCAAGGAGGCTTTACCAAGTTTCCCTGTTATCTTTGCCTTTGGGACAGCAGGGACACTGCATTGCACTACACAACTGGAAGCACTGGCTGCAACGGACAAAGTTCTCTGTGGGGAGGCACAATGTCAAGTGTGAGCCATTAGTGGACCTCCAGAAGGTGTTATTCCCACCATTGCACATAAAATTAGGCTTTATGAAACAATTTTTCACAGCTCTTGATAAGAAGTCTGCAGCCTTCAAGTACTTTGGAGACTTCTTCCTTAAGCTGTCTGAGGCTGTAGTGCACAGAATTCTCCTAGAACCTCAATAAGAAAGAAAAACCTTGGGGCAGCTTTGTCGCAGTGGTTCGGGACTTCTTGGACAATCACAAGGCCGAAAATTATGTGGAACTGGTTAAAGCTCTGATGAAGAACTACGGCAAAATGGGCTGCAGGATGTCCCTGAAAGTCCATATCTTTGATGCTCATCTTGACAAATTCAAGAACATGGGAGGATACTCATAGGAGCAAGGCGAGCGCTGTCACCAAGGGATACTGGATTTTGAACACCGCTACCAAGGAGAGTATAACGAAAACATGATGGAAGACTATATTTGGGGAGTGATACGTGAAAATGATTTACATTACAGTCGCAAATCTCGAAAAACTACTCACTTCTTAACATTTTTGTATAATTTTAGTATAAACACATGTAAATCTTGATTCATATGTTGTTTTATTCAGACCTTATGTAAATGAAAATGTGCAAATTTGCCCGTTTTTACATAGAAAATAGGTTAATTTTTAAATTTCATTATCCAGGTCACAAAAACAAAGTTTGAAGGGAATAATGGCCATTTTCTGTACTTTTACAACATAAGCAATTAAGAAATAACACATACTATGTAGTAACAAAATTATATAAACTCTATTTGTACACCCCCTGACCTAGCTACATGTGTATTATTATACATCTATATAAACTATACATGTACACCTCTAACCTAGCTACATATGTATTATTATACCTCTACACAAACTATACATGTACACCTCTAACCTAGCTACATATGTATTATTATACATATATACGAACTATACATGTACACCCCCTGACCTAGCTACATGTGTATTATTATACCTCTACATAAACTATACATGTACACCTTCACACTAGCTACAGGTGTATTATTTTACCTCTACACAAAATATATATGTACACCTCTAATCTAGCTAGATGTGTATTATTATACATGTATATAAACTATTCTTGTACACCCCCTAATCTAGCTACATGTGTATTGTTATACCTGTATATAAACTATACATGTACACCTCTACACTAACTACATGTGTATTATTATAGCTCTACATAACCTACACGTGTACACCTCTATTTAATCTAGCTGTACATGTATTCGTTTACATTATTTATACACAAGTATAGTACAACCGAGAATGGGTTTCTTAAGTCTATGTACATATATGTATTGTTATATTCTTTACATTATTTATATGGTAGTATGTAACACTTTGTAGTGGTAGTATGCTACGATATTTAATAATGTGTGTTGTAAGTTAATATATAATGTTGTCAGAAGCTGTGCTGAACGATGACAGACACAGGGAACTACTATAAATGTAGAAAGAACAAATTTAAATTACTGCATTCTGGTTCTACAGTTGTAATTCATGAACCTGAGTTGGTAATGAAATCGGGAAAATTGTGTACAGAGATGAAGTGGTAATAACGTGAAGTGTGACTAGAAAAGTTGCTAATGTCAATATTTTATACGTCAATAGTGAAAAGTGGACTTCTTCGTTCATGTTACTTCCAATGTTTTTAAACATGTTTAAACACAATAACAACGTTACAGTACTTGAAACATGTTGAAGAATGATAGAGTTGTGAATGTTGTTTTCTTTTGTTCTCTCTCTCAGTTTCCTTGTTGTGTAACCGATGTAAGTGTCTTCACAGGTTGGGCAACGAAATTCATAAACTCCAGACTTGTATTGAGGACTAATCCTGTCTTTGATAAGGAACAGATTTGGGAGGATCGCGGAAGCTTTGAACAAATAGTGGGCTCCAGATAAAAACTTGAAATGTAGGAATCGATTTGAACATTATAAAAATGAATGATAAATAGTTCATTGATCAGTGAGACCGGTCGACAGCTTAGTGGCTTTAGTTAAGTTTTTATTCACTTCGATTTATTGAATATTGTTCGCATGACATACGAGAAGTAGCATACACACAAGAACATTAGAAATAGGTTACTGTTTCGCATTCTCTATGAAGTTTTAATAAAAGGGCTCTGTTCATCATTAAAAGATTGTTTGTTTGTTTGTTTGTTTGTTTTTGAATTTCGCGCAAAGCTACTCGAGGGCTATCTGCGCTAGCCGTCCCTTAAATTAAGACTAGAGGGAAGGCAGCTAGTCATCACCACCCACCGCCAACTCTTGGGCTACTCTTTTACCAACGAATAGTGGAATTGACCGTCACATTATAACGCCCCCATGGCTGAAAGGGCGAGCATGTCTGGTGCGACGGGGATGCGAACCCGCGACCCTCAGATTACGAGTCGTACGCCTTAACCCACCTGGCCATGCCGGGCCTATCTTTAAAAAAAAACATATTTTCCATTATCTCTTACAGAACAGTCTAAGATTTACAACAATGATACAAAGAAGGAGAATTCTCAATGAAACAACGGTCACATGTGGTAGCATACATACAGGTTACAATATATGGTAGGATATATATAAATTACAATATATGGTAGAATACAAAAGCGTTGCAATATATTGTTCATACATACACGTTACAGTAAATTCTAGATAATGGTGTATTGTACAATTTATTCACTTTAATTTTGTATTATCTATAGTAGGGTATTCTACTAAAGATTTCTCTTGGTTCAGTAATAAATACTGCCTTGTTTTTTTCTATTCTTGAGTGTGTATATCATTATATTTCGATAACTATTGCATGTATATAGTAATTACACATGTGGAAATCAACGACTGTTGAATATCTGAACAGAAATAGCGTCAACACTATATAGTCTATGTATATATAATCTAGCTCTACATGTGTTCCTTTGCACTATTAATACACGAACGTGTTTCTTTACTCTCTCTCTATATATATATAGTTATATTCTAAATGTACCAGGTCACTACACTATTATGTTTTCGGGCAAAACGTGTCCTAAAAATTAAAGTACAAGTCTTTGTATCGGAGGGTTCATGGTTAACAAATAAACATGCTTCCAACTCCTGAGGTACGGGAGCTTACATCAGTGACAGGAAAACCCACTGGTTCATTAGAGTAGCCTAAGGGTTGGAGATGTATGTTTTGACTGAGTGCTTTCCCTATATACAGTTTTTCAGAAACGCTCACACAATATGGTCTTGGAGTACTTTTTGTATGGTCGTGTATATATATATATATATGTATGTGTATGTCTGTTTCAAGGCGTCAACAGTAGTTATGATTTAACTGGATAAACAAAAATACATTATAATAAGAAAGTTCGAGAATCACAGTACGATTTTAGACGATCCAGTTTCTACTCATCACTGTTATAATAACAGAGAATTCATGGATGGTTGAATAAATATAAACTCTACTTTATAACAATCGTATATATATATATACATATATATGTATGTATGTGTGTATGTATGTATACACACACCTTACAACTAAAAGATACATTAATCAAATTCCATTTTCACAGTCAGTGTATTTTACAGTAACTACATATATTTCTGAACGTAATACACACACATACAGTGCCTCTAACTGGTTTGTGTTTTCATCTCTACTCTATACGTCTTGTGATAACTGTAATTAGGTTTGTATGTGCAGTAAATCATACGTGTGAGCCATATATAAAATTATATTTAATTACATTAGGTCATCTTTACATCCTAAGAAAAAGCGCTGAATCTTTAAACTTTTCTAAAGAACAGGTGTATTTAATAGTTCATAATAAATTCACCAAAACATTTATAACAACGATTCTAGAAGAAGAATAGACAAAAAGATCCATACCAGACCAGCATTACCAGCTAACCCGTCTAAACCGGTGGCGACAGAAACTTCGATAAACCTCAGCCCCTCATACTTTGATGTTGTTTAGGCCGCCAGCTAGGACGGTTTCCCGCCAAATCCAGGCATGCAGGATAAACAAGAGTAGAACGGTCGCCGGATTCAAGCCTGAGTTCGAGTTTCGACTTTAACTTACTTCACAGAAACACTGAGCATTCTACAATTACCCGGCAAGCACAGCGCGCCACGAAGCAGCAAGTGGACTATCGACTAGGAGGGAGGAAAGAGAAAGGGGGTTCTTAACACCCTTAACCAGCAGATCGTCACCAGGGTTTAGTCTATTCATGAACAACAGGAGACAATGGTTTGAAGCAAGTAGCTACAAACTGAAAAGTTTACCTCAGTAAAAGTCAGCCTGAATAATGTGGTGTTTTCCTCATCAAATGCAGACAACTGAAAAAAAAAGAAGAAAAACCTCGATTTGTGCAAAACAAAGAGAATAGTCCAACTACAAAAACATGCGCTGCCCCAAGCAGTATCTATCTACCTTGTGGAGTTATTCGCTTTTAAGATGGGGTAGAATAGAATAGAAACACATTAAGGGCATTAGTATATTGTAGTAGTGGGATAGTAGGTATTAATAGTGTAATATTATGTATTACTATTTTATAGTATATAGGCAGTAAGTAGTAGGGGTAAATATAGAATTAAAAAATAAGTTAATATACCAATACCGTGTATTTATTGGATGACTGTAAAAACCATAGGGTTAAAGTAATTTAGTTTCTGAATACTATAAACACTGTTGGTGTTAATATAACCTAGTTTCTATATATTATAAAACACTGTTGGTGTTAATATAACTTAGTTTCTAAATATTATAAAACACTGTAAAACCAAACGAATTCTTAACTGGCCCTACAGACCAAAGATTAGCCTATTCACGCTTTCTCAGCACAAATTCGGTCTGTAAACTAGATATGTTATTATACAGCCATAAAACCAAGGTATACAAGAGAACATATCACTTATAGACACTTCATATCCGTCAGTACATACACTAACCACATTTAATAACTTTATGTCCATCACTGCATGCACTATACACATCTAATAACTTTATATCCAACACTACATTCACTACACGCATCTACTAACTTTATATCTATCACTACATACACTAAACACATCTAATAACTTTATATCCGTTAGTAAATACATTACAGACATCTAATAACTTTATTCTCACCACTAGATACACTACACACATTTAATACACTTATAATCATCACTACATTAACTAAACACATCAAATAATTTCATATCTATCACTACACACACTACACATATCTAATTGCTTTATATCCACCACTAAATACACTACACGCGTTTATTAACTTTATATCCATCACTGCATACACTACAGAGATCTAATAACTTTATATCTATCACTACAAACACAACATACATCCAGTAACTTTATATCAATCACTATACATATCTAATAGCACTATATCCATCACTACAAACACTACGCACATCTAATAACTTTATATCCATAAATACATACACTAGAGACATCTAATAACTTTATGTCCATCAGTACATACACTAAACACATCTAATAACATTATATCTATCACTATTCTGTCTAATACCTTTATATCAATCACTACATACAGTTAATAACTTTATATTCACCACTACATACTCTACAGATATGCAATAACTTTATATCCACCACTACATACTCTACAGATATCCAATCACTTTATATCCATAAATACTTACACTACAGACATCTAACAACTTTATATCAATCACTACATATACTCATGATACCTTATAACTTTATATTCATCACTACATACACTACACACATCTAATAACTTTATATCCATTACTACGCAATCTAATATCTTTATATCAATCATTACACACACTACATACAGCTAATAACTTTATATCCATCACTACTTACACTAGAGACATCCAATAACAGTATATCCATCACTACATACGTTACCTTCATCTAATAACTTTATATATATCACTACGTACACTACACACATCTAATAACTCTATATCCATCACGACATACACTGCACCATCTAATAACTTTATATCCATCACTACGCAATTTAATACCTTTATATCAATCACTACATACAGTACCTAAGCTAATAGCTTTATACCCATCACTACATATCTAACACACATCTAATAAATTTATATCCACCACTACATGCACTTCACACATCTTATAACTTCATATCCATCACTACATATCCTACACACATCTAATAACTTTATATCAATCACTACACACAATACACACATCTAATAACTTTTATCCATCACTACGTACACTACAGACATCTAATGACTTTTTTATATATCACTATATACCCTACACGCTTCTAATAACTCTCTATCCATCACTACATACACTACACCCATCTAATAATGTTATATCCATCAGTACATACACTACACCCATCTAATAACTTGTATCCATCACTTCGTACACTACGGACATGCCATGACTTTATATCAATCACTAGATACTCTCCACACATCTAATAACTCTATATCCATCACCACATAGACTACACATTTTCAAAAACTTTAAATCCTTCAATACGTACACCACACACATCTAATAATTTTATATCCTTTAGTACAAACACTCCTGCATCTATCAGTGATGTCGAGAAACCCACTTGTTGAGAAATTTATATGCAAAAACGGCTCTTCTATGTAAAATATTTTCTGTTCGCTCTTCTATGTAAAATATTTTTTCAACCCAAACGAGCCATTTTTGCATATAAACTCCTGCATCTAATAACTTTATATCCATCACTACGCACATCTAATAACTTTATATACAACACTACATACAATACACACATATACTAACTTTATGTGCAACACTGCATGCAATACACACATCTAATAACTTTATATCCACCACTACCTACACTATATACATCAAATATATTCATATCCATCACCACCTACACTACAGACATCTAATAACTTTATATCCATCAGTACGTACATTACAGACAACTGAAAACATTATATCCATCACTACATACACTAGACACATTTGATAACTTTATAAGAATACTTTCAACTTCATTGTTTTGACGGTTTTTAAGAATCTTCTTTCAACCTCATTTTTAGGCGGATTTTAGCAATCTTCTTTCAACTTCATTATTTTGATTTGTTTTTAAAACTTTTTAACTTTATTGTTTAGACGAATTTCAACATCCTTCTTTCAAATTTATTGTTAAGACGGGATTGAACAACCTTCAACTTCATTGTTTAGATCGGTTTTATCAACCTTCTTTTAACGTTATTGTTTAGACGGATTTTAGCAACCTTCTGTCAATTTTATTGTTCAGAAGGATTTTAACGACTTTCTATCAACTTCATTTTTTAGACGTGTTTGAACAACCTTCTTTCAACTTCATTGTTTAGGCGGGTTTTATGGACATTTTTTAACTTCATTGTTTAAACGGGTTTTAACAACCTTCTTTGAACTTCACTGTTTAGAAGGGTTGTAACAAACTTCTTTTAACATCATTGTTTATACGGGTTTCCATATCCTGCTTTCAACTTCTTTGTTTAGACAGATTTTAATAACTTTCTTTCAACTTTAGTGTTTAGACGAGTTTTAATATCTTCTTTGAACTTTATTGTTTAGACGGGTTTTTCAATCTTCTTTCAACTTTAAACGTGTTTTAACAACATTCTTTCAACTTAATTGTTTACACGGATTTTACCAACCTTTTTTAAACTTCATTGCTTACACGAGTTTTAACAACCTTCTTTCAACCTCATTATTTAGACCGATTTTCACAACCTTTTTCCTACTTCATTGTTTTGACGGATTTTAGCAACCTTTCCTTGACCTCCATTTCTTAGACTGGTTTTAGCAACCTTCTTTTTCTTTCATTATTTAGACGCGTTTTAACAAACTTCTTCAAACTTCATTATTTAGAGGATTATAACAACCTTCTTTCAACTTCATTGTTTAGACGGGTTTTAATATCCTTCTTTCAACTTTGTTGTTTAGACGGGTTTTAACAACCTTTTTTCAACTTTTTATATGGATTTCAACAGCCTTCTTTCAACTTCATTTTTTACTCGGATTTTAGCAACCTTTTTTAAACTTTATTGCTTAGATGGGTTCTAGCAACCTTCTTTAAACTTTATTGCTTAGATGGGTTCTAGCAACCTTCTTTCAACCTCCTCGTTAAGACGGGCTTTCACAGTCTTCTTTCAACTTCATTGTTTAGCGGATTTTAGAAAACCTCTTTCAACTACGTTGTTTAAACGGATATTTAACAACCTTCTTTCAGCTTCATTGTTTAAACGGGTTTTAACCACCTTGTTTCAACTCCATTGTTTCGACGGGTTTTAACGACATTCTTTCAAATTCATTGTTTAGACGGATTTTAGCAACCTTCTTTCAACTTCGTTGTTTTGACGTGTCTTAACAACAACCTTTCAACTTCATACTTTAGTCGAATTTTTTACAACCTTCTTTCAACTCTATTGTTTAGACAGGTTTAAACATCTTTTCCAACTTCATTATTTGGAGAGGTTTTATCAACCTTCTTTGAGTTTCATTATTTAGATTTGTTTTAACAACCTTCTTTCAACTTCATTGTTTAAAAGAGTTTTAACAACCTTCTTTCAAATTCATTGTTGAAACTGGTTTGATGAACCTTTTTTCAACTTCATTATTTATTTTTACAACCTATTTTTCAACTTCACTGTATAGACGGTCTTTTCCAAACTTCTTTCAACTTCATTGTTTGGACGCGTTTTAGTAACTTTCTTTCAACTTAATTGCGTATACGGGTTTTAGCAACCTTCTTTCAACATTATTGTTTACACTGGTTTTAACATCCTTTTTTCAACTTTGTTGTTTAGACAGGTTTTCACAACGTTCTTTATCTTCATTGTTTAGACGGATTTTAGAAACCTTCTTTCAACTACATTGTTTAGGCGGATTTTAAGAACCGTCTTTTAAGTTCATTACTTAGACGGGTTTTAACAATTCTCTTTCAACTTCATTGTTTAGACTGGTTTTAGCAACCTTCTTTCAACTTCATTGTTTAGACTGGTTTTAGCAACCTTCTTTCAACTTCATTGTTTAGACGGGTATTAGCGGCTTTCTTTCAACTTTGTCGTTTAGACGGGTTTTAACAACCTTCTTTCAAGTTCGTTATTTAGTCGGGCTTTACAAATTTCTTTCAACATCATTGTCCAGACGGATTTTAACAACCTTCTTTGATCTTCATTGTTTGGAAGCGTTTTAGCATCCTTCTTTCATCTTCATTTTCTGGATGGATTTTAGTGACCTTCTTTCAACTTTATTGCTTATACGAGTTTTAGTGACCTTTTGAGAACTTCATTGTTTAGACGGGTTTTAGTGACCTTCTTTCAACTTCATTGTTTATACAAGTTTTAGCAAACTTGTTTCAACTTCATTGCGTAGACGGGATGTAGTGACCTTCTTTCAGCTTCATTGTTTAGACGCGTTTTTGTGGCCTTTTATCTTCAATGTTTAGACGAGTTTTAACAACCTTCTTTCAACTTCATTGTTTATACAGGTTTTAGCGACCTTCTTTCAACTTCGTAAATTAGACGTGGTTTAGTAACTTTCTTGCAACTTCATTGTTGAGACAGGTTTTGGCGACAATTTCTGTTCACATTTCTGTGTTATTTGGAGAGGCATTACACTCGTTAGTTCTTTCGCAGCGTGTATATACAGGTCCACAGTTAAAAAGTAACCAAGGAATTCTTATAATTCAGACTTGTGCATTATCACATATATAAAACCCCATCAAAGCATCAGTTGTTAAATTAATTCTCCCATATCTATAATCCTAACATTCGCATTCAAAATTCAAGCCATTTTACTTTTAATATATTTATTCTAACTACGTCCTATATATGGCTCCTTTAATGGCACAGTGGCATGTCTGAAGGTTTAAGACGCTGTAGTTCTGGGTTCTGTTCCCCTCGGTGGATACACAAATTGTTACTTTGCTTTAAACACAAACAAGATGAAGTAGACATCAAGCTGGTAAACAAATAATACTCACCTAATATATTGGACACTCAACTTAGGCAAAGCATGTTTATATTCCATGACGTCGACTAATGGAACAGCGGTAAGTTTGCGGATTTACAGCGTTGGCATCCTGGATGTTTTATTCTGCGGTTGACACAGCAGATAGTCCAATGTGTCTTTGCTCAAATTGTACACATACCCACATGACTATGGTTCTCAAGTGATGAACTGAACGTAGCTTCTCTTCTTTAACTGGAAAGTAATGTGTAAACATTACATAGTTCTTCATTCCTGAAGATTACAGTGTCTTCACTTCTCTAAAGTCTTAGTTCGGGTTTCACAATTTATTTGCGTGAATGACCAATATTTTTTTATCCTAAGTATTTTTTACTGTCGTGAACATAGGGTTACAAAGATAATAATGATATGTGCTTTTGGCTGACTGTCAGAAACTTACATTATAATTATATAGTGATGTAAATATACAGTTGTGTTAGACTAAAGATTCTTCTACAGTAAGTGCCTGTGACTTGTTGGCGATAATTTCAAACAATAAACGGACAGCACACACTTTATTTGTGTTAAAACATTCCTTACACTAATGAGGTCATAGTTATATCTTGAACATTAGACAGTACTCTTCTTGTTGTCAAAAGTTCACTTAGTCAGTTCAGTTGCATTGAAATTCAGATGACAAGCTGAATTATTTTCCTCCATTTCTATAGAAATAGTATCCGTGTATTATTCACTTACGCTGTTGCGCGAGTTACGGCATTTGCATCATGAACTTATAATAATCTTCTGTTTTTTCGTACTTCCAAATAACGGTCTACCTTTTTTTCAAAGTCCTGACAGGCAGGTTCAATTAGTGTAGAACATCTTTGACTAGACAAATTATTTTTTTTGTCTCATCCAAACTATTAATTTTACTAATACGTTAACCATTAGGTCTTTCACTCCTACGATCACTAACTTTAATGTTTTAAACTTTTCTCTGATCAAACATCTTTCTCTCGTAACTTTTACTCTCTTCTGTTCTGCTCGTCTTGACAAAGATATTTACATGTATATAGGTTAGGTCTTCAAAACTGCACAGTCTTGACATCGATGTATTACAAACACAAAATAAATAAATTAATAATAGTACACTTAACAGGTTTTTATATCTGGTAGTGATTTATAATGGTTAAGGCTATGGAAAATGGTTAAGGCCAACAAACTGAATATAAATCACCATGCACGCATTAATAATCGACCCTGAGTTTGGCAAGATATAAGGATTTTAAAATACAAATACCGTAGTTCAACATGTTACGCTAAAAGGTTTTAGAGCCTCACCACATTTGTTTCTGATCTGTTTTATGACGGTGTATCTTTAAAATAATTCTACAGCATAGAACTATCTATTCAAAACGTTTCGTAATACGGCTGTTATGTCAAAAACATATCACACCAACAAGATGCCCTTCATTATATATCTAGTATACCTGCATGTTGGTTTCCCAGTGTCCTTTTGATCAGCTCAATTGCAGAAAACTCCACATACAACTTGACAGATATATCTCTGTATGGAACAGAAGGAATACTATTTTATTCTTCGCTGCTTCAGGTATTAGATGACTGAATGTTCAGGTCGTGGAATTAATCTGTGTATGCATGACTTATAGACGAGGTTCTTTTGTGTTATGTTGCATATTGTTGCTGGTCTATATGTTCTTCGATCCCCACCTGCTACAAGGTACTGTTTTTAGATTTCTATAGCTATGGTATGACTTGCTGCAAATCTCTTCCTGGAAGGTTTTGGTCTTCCAAGTTAAGCCGCATTTCTCATATTGAGAAATTTAAATCTCCGATTGGAACACATTTTTATGGTATGAACGTATAATTATTTTATATTTGATAGGTTTATTACACACCTTTACCCAAAGCAATCAATTTTCGGTGCCTTTTCACTGATCTACGTGACGGCAAACAAAAATGGTCAGAACTTAATTCTGTTACACGTCTAGCCACTACGACTTTGTATTGCTTGACGTGAATTCTACTTCACGGTATAAGATCACATAAACCTGTGTAACTTAATGTTCACAAGGGATAAGATCAAATAAACATGTGTAACTTAATGTTCACAAATAAGATCACATGAACCTGTGTAACTTAATGTTCACGAGGAATAAGATCACATGAGCATGTGTAACTTAATATTCAAAGGGATAAGATTACATGAACCTGTGTAAATTAATGTTCACAAGGAATAAGCTCGCATGAACCTGTGTAACTTAATGTTAACAAGTGATAAGATCACATGAACCTGTGTAACTTAATGTTCACGAGGAATAAGATCACATGAACAAGTGTAACTTAATATTCACAAGGGATAAGATCAAATAAACCTGTGTAACTTAATGTTCACAAGGAATAAGATCACATAAACATGTGTAACTTAATCTTTACAAGGAATAAGATCACATAAACCTGTGTAACTTAATGTTCACAAGGAATAAGATCACATAAACCTGTGTAACTTAATGTTCACAAGGATAAGATCACATGAACCTGTGTAACTTAATGTTCACAAGGAATAAGATCACATGAACCTGTGTAACTTAATGTTCACAAGGGATAAGATCACATGAACCTGTGTAACTTAATGTTCACAAGGGATAAGATCACATGAACCTGTGTAACTTAATGTTCACGAGGAATAAGATCACATGAGCATGTGTAACTTAATATTCAAAGGGATAAGATTACATGAACCTGTGTAAATTAATGTTCACAAGGAATAAGCTCGCATGAACCTGTGTAACTTAATGTTCACAAGGGATAAGATCACATGAACCTGTGTAACTTAATGTTCACGAGGAATAAGATCACATGAACAAGTGTAACTTAATATTCACAAGGGATAAGATCAAATAAACCTGTGTAACTTAATGTTTACAAGGAATAAGATCAAATAAACCTGTGTAACTTAATGTTCACAAGGAATAAGATCACATGAACATGTGTAACTTAATATTCACAAGGGATAAGATCAAATAAACCTGTGTAACTTAATGTTCACAAGAAATAAGATCACATGAACATGTGTAACTTAATCTTTACAAGGAATAAGATCACATAAAACTGTGTAACTTAATGTTCACAAGGAATAAGCTCGCATGAACCTGTGTAACTTAATGTTCACAAGGGATAAGATCACATGAACCTGTGTAACTTAATGTTCACAAGGAATAAGATCACATGAACCTGTGTAACTTAATATTCACAAGGGATAAGATCACATGAACCTGTGTAACTTAATGTTCACAAGGAATAAGATCACATGAACCTGTGTAACTTAATGTTCACAAGGGATAAGATCACATGAACCTGTGTAACTTAATGTTCACAAGGAATACGATCACATGAACATGTGTAACTTAATGTTCACAAGGAATAAGATCACATGAACCTGTGTAACTTAATGTTCACAAGGGATAAGATCACATGAACCTGTGTAACTTAATGTTCACAAGGGATAAGATCACATGAACCTGTGTAACTTAATGTTCACAAGGAATAAGATCACATGAACATGTGTAACTTAATATTCACAAGGGATAAGATCACATGAACCTGTGTAACTTAATGTTCACAAGGAATAAGATCACATGAACCTGTGTAACTTAATGTTCACAAGGAATAAGATCACATGAACCTGTGTAACTTAATGTTCACAAGGAATAAGATCACATGAACCTGTGTAACTTAATGTTCACAAGGAATAAGATCACATGAACCTGTGTAACTTAATGTTCACAAGGAATAAGATCACATGAACCTGTGTAACTTAATGTTCACAAGGAATAAGATCACATGAACATGTGTAACTTAATATTCACAAGGTAACTTAATAAGATCACATGAACCTGTGTAACTTAATGTTCACAAGGAATAAGATCACATGAACCTGTGTAACTTAATGTTCACAAGGGATAAGATCACATGAACCTGTGTAACTTAATGTTCACGAGGAATAAGATCACATGAACAAGTGTAACTTAATATTCACAAGGGATAAGATCAAATAAACCTGTGTAACTTAATGTTCACAAGGAATAAGATCACATGAACCTGTGTAACTTAATGTTCACAAGGAATAAGATCACATGAACCTGTGTAACTTAATGTTCACAAGGGATAAGATCACATGAACCTGTGTAACTTAATGTTCACAAGGAATAAGATCACATGAACATGTGTAACTTAATATTCACAAGGGATAAGATCAAATAAACCTGTGTAACTTAATGTTCACAAGGAATAAGATCACATGAACCTGTGTAACTTAATGTTCACAAGGAATAAGATCACATGAACCTGTGTAACTTAATGTTCACAAGGGATAAGATCACATGAACCTGTGTAACTTAATGTTCACAAGGAATAAGATCACATGAACCTGTGTAACTTAATGTTCACAAGGGATAAGATCAAATAAACCTGTGTAACTTAATGTTCACAAGGAATAAGATCACATGAACAAGTGTAACTTAATATTCACAAGGGATAAGATCAAATAAACCTGTGTAACTTAATGTTCACAAGGAATAAGATCACATGAACCTGTGTAACTTAATGTTCACAAGGGATAAGATCACATGAACCTGTGTAACTTAATGTTCACAAGGAATAAGATCACATGAACCTGTGTAACTTAATGTTCACGAGGAATAAGATCACATGAACATGTGTAACTTAATGTTCACAAGGAATAAGATCACATGAACCTGTGTAACTTAATGTTCACAAGGAATAAGATCACATGAACCTGTGTAACTTAATGTTCACAAGGGATAAGATCACATGAACCTGTGTAACTTAATGTTCACAAGGGATAAGATCACATGAACCTGTGTAACTTAATGTTCACCAGGAATAAGATCACATGAACATGTGTAACTTAATCTTTACAAGGAATAAGATCACATAAAACTGTGTAACTTAATGTTCACAAGGAATAAGATCACATGAACCTGTGTAACTTAATGTTCACAAGGGATAAGATCACATGAACCTGTGTAACTTAATGTTCACAAGGAATAAGATCACATGAACCTGTGTAACTTAATGTTCACAAGGGATAAGATCACATGAACCTGTGTAACTTAATGTTCACGAGGAATAAGATCACATGAACCTGTGTAACTTAATGTTCACAAGGAATAAGATCACATGAACCTGTGTAACTTAATATTCACAAGGGATAAGATCAAATAAACCTGTGTAACTTAATGTTCACAAGGAATAAGATCACATGAACCTGTGTAACTTAATGTTCACAAGGGATAAGATCAAATAAACCTGTGTAACTTAATGTTCACAAGGAATAAGATCACATGAACCTGTGTAACTTAATGTTCACAAGGAATAAGATCACATGAACCTGTGTAACTTAATGTTCACAAGGAATAAGATCACATGAACCTGTGTAACTTAATGTTCACGAGGAATAAGATCACATGAACATGTGTAACTTAATATTCACAAGGGATAAGATCACATAAACCTGTGTAACTTAATGTTCACAAGGAATAAGATCACATGAACCTGTGTAACTTAATATTCACAAGGGATAAGATCACATGAACCTGTGTAACTTAATGTTCACAAGGAATAAGATCACATGAACCTGTGTAACTTAATGTTCACAAGGAATAAGATCACATGAACCTGTGTAACTTAATGTTCACAAGGAATAAGATCACATGAACCTGTGTAACTTAATGTTCACAAGGAATAAGATCACATGAACCTGTGTAACTTAATGTTCACAAGGAATAAGATCACATGAACCTGTGTAACTTAATGTTCACAAGGAATAAGATCACATGAACCTGTGTAACTTAATGTTCACAAGGGATAAGATCACATAAACCTGTGTAACTTAATGTTCACAAGGAATAAGATCACATGAACCTGTGTAACTTAATGTTCACAAGGAATAAGATCACATGAACATGTGTAACTTAATATTCACAAGGGATAAGATCAAATAAACCTGTGTAACTTAATGTTCACAAGGAATAAGATCACATGAACCTGTGTAACTTAATGTTCACAAGGGATAAGATCACATAAACCTGTGTAACTTAATGTTCACAAGGAATAAGATCACATGAACCTGTGTAACTTAATGTTCACAAGGGATAAGATCACATGAACCTGTGTAACTTAATGTTCACGAGGAATAAGATCACATGAACAAGTGTAACTTAATATTCACAAGGGATAAGATCAAATAAACCTGTGTAACTTAATGTTCACAAGGAATAAGATCACATGAACAAGTGTAACTTAATATTCACAAGGGATAAGATCAAATAAACCTGTGTAACTTAATGTTCACAAGGAATAAGATCACATGAACCTGTGTAACTTAATGTTCACAAGGGATAAGATCACATAAACCTGTGTAACTTAATGTTCACAAGGAATAAGATCACATGAACCTGTGTAACTTAATATTAATAAGATCAAATAAACCTGTGTAACTTAATGTTCACAAGGAATAAGATCACATGAACCTGTGTAACTTAATGTTCACGAGGAATAAGATCACATGAATATGTGTAACTTAATATTCACGAGGAATAAGATCACATAAGCATGTGTAACTTAATGTTCACAAGAAATAAGATCACATGAACATGTGTAACTTAATATTCACAAGGGATAAGATCAAATGAACCTGTGTAACTTAATGTTCACAAGGAATAAGATCACATGAACCTGTGTAACTTAATGTTCACAAGGGATAAGATCACATGAACCTGTGTAACTTAATGTTCACAAGGAATAAGATCACATGAACCTGTGTAACTTAATGTTCACAAGGAATAAGATCACACCTGTGTAACTTAATGTAACAAGGAATAAGATCACATAATGTGTAACTTAATGTTCACAAGGAATAAGATCACATGAACCTGTGTAACTTAATGTTCACAAGGAATAAGATCACATGAACCTGTGTAACTTAATGTTCACAAGGGATAAGATCACATGAACCTGTGTAACTTAATGTTCACGAGGAATAAGATCAAATAAACCTGTGTAACTTAATGTTCACAAGGAATACGATCACATGAACATGTGTAACTTAATGTTCACAAGGAATAAGATCACATGAACCTGTGTAACTTAATGTTCACAAGGGATAAGATCACATGAACCTGTGTAACTTAATGTTCACAAGGGATAAGATCACATGAACCTGTGTAACTTAATGTTCACAAGGGATAAGATCACATGAACCTGTGTAACTTAATGTTCACAAGGAATAAGATCACATGAACCTGTGTAACTTAATGTTCACAAGGAATAAGATCACATGAACCTGTGTAACTTAATGTTAATAAGATCACAACCTGTGTAACTTAATGTTCACAAGGAATAAGATCACATGAACCTGTGTAACTTAATGTTCACAAGGAATAAGATCACATGAACCTGTGTAACTTAATGTTCACAAGGAATAAGATCACATGAACCTGTGTAACTTAATGTTCACGAGGAATAAGATCACATGAACAAGTGTAACTTAATATTCACAAGGGATAAGATCAAATAAACCTGTGTAACTTAATGTTCACAAGGAATAAGATCACATGAACCTGTGTAACTTAATGTTCACAAGGAATAAGATCACATGAACCTGTGTAACTTAATGTTCACAAGGAATAAGATCACATGAACCTGTGTAACTTAATGTTCACAAGGAATAAGATCACATGAACAAGTGTAACTTAATATTCACAAGGGATAAGATCAACCTGTGTAACTTAATGTTCACAAGGAATAAGATCACATGAACTGTGTAACTTAATGTTCACAAGGGATAAGATCACATGAACCTGTGTAACTTAATGTTCACAAGGAATAAGATCACATGAACCTGTGTAACTTAATGTTCACAAGGAATAAGATCACATGAACCTGTGTAACTTAATGTTCACAAGGGATAAGATCACATGAACCTGTGTAACTTAATGTTCACAAGGAATAAGATCACATGAACCTGTGTAACTTAATGTTCACAAGGGATAAGATCACATGAACCTGTGTAACTTAATGTTCACAAGGAATAAGATCACATGAACCTGTGTAACTTAATGTTCACAAGGAATAAGATCACATGAACCTGTGTAACTTAATATTCACAAGGGATAAGATCACATGAACCTGTGTAACTTAATGTTCACAAGGAATAAGATCACATGAACCTGTGTAACTTAATGTTCACAAGGAATAAGATCACATGAACCTGTGTAACTTAATGTTCACAAGGATAAGATCACATGAACCTGTGTAACTTAATGTTCACAAGGAATAAGATCACATGAACCTGTGTAACTTAATGTTCACAAGGAATAAGATCACATGAACCTGTGTAACTTAATGTTCACAAGGAATAAGATCACATGAACCTGTGTAACTTAATGTTCACAAGGAATAAGATCACATGAACATGTGTAACTTAATGTTCACAAGGAATAAGATCACATGAACCTGTGTAACTTAATGTTCACAAGGGATAAGATCACATGAACCTGTGTAACTTAATGTTCACAAGGAATAAGATCACATGAACCTGTGTAACTTAATATTCACAAGGGATAAGATCACATGAACCTGTGTAACTTAATGTTCACAAGGAATAAGATCACATGAACCTGTGTAACTTAATGTTCACAAGGGATAAGATCACATAAACCTGTGTAACTTAATGTTCACAAGGAATAAGATCACATGAACAAGTGTAACTTAATATTCACAAGGGATAAGATCAAATAAACCTGTGTAACTTAATGTTCACAAGGAATAAGATCACATGAACCTGTGTAACTTAATGTTCACAAGGAATAAGATCACATGAACCTGTGTAACTTAATGTTCACAAGGAATAAGATCACATGAACCTGTGTAACTTAATGTTCACAAGGAATAAGATCACATGAACCTGTGTAACTTAATGTTCACAAGGAATAAGATCACATGAACCTGTGTAACTTAATGTTCACAAGGAATAAGATCACATGAACCTGTGTAACTTAATGTTCACAAGGAATAAGATCACATGAACCTGTGTAACTTAATGTTCACAAGGAATAAGATCACATGAACCTGTGTAACTTAATGTTCACAAGGAATAAGATCACATGAACCTGTGTAACTTAATGTTTACAAGGAATAAGATCAAATGAACCTGTGTAACTTAATGTTCACAAGGAATAAGATCACATGAACCTGTGTAACTTAATGTTCACAAGGAATAAGATCACATGAACCTGTGTAACTTAATGTTCACAAGGGATAAGATCACATGAACCTGTGTAACTTAATGTTCACAAGGGATAAGATCACATGAACCTGTGTAACTTAATGTTCACAAGGAATAAGATCACATAAACCTGTGTAACTTAATGTTCACAAGGAATAAGATCACATGAACATGTGTAACTTAATGTTCACAAGGGATAAGATCACATGAACCTGTGTAACTTAATGTTCACAAGGAATAAGATCACATGAACCTGTGTAACTTAATGTTCACAAGGGATAAGATCACATGAACCTGTGTAACTTAATGTTCACGAGGAATAAGATCACATGAACAAGTGTAACTTAATATTCACAAGGGATAAGATCAAATAAACCTGTGTAACTTAATGTTCACAAGGAATAAGATCACATGAACCTGTGTAACTTAATGTTCACAAGGAATAAGATCACATGAACCTGTGTAACTTAATGTTCACAAGGAATAAGATCTTAATGTTCACAACATAAGAACCTGTGTAACTTAATGTTCACAAGGAATAAGATCACATGAACCTGTGTAACTTAATGTTCACAAGGAATAAGATCACATGAACCTGTGTAACTTAATGTTCACAAGGAATAAGATCACATGAACCTGTGTAACTTAATGTTCACAAGGAATAAGATCACATGAACCTGTGTAACTTAATGTTCACAAGGAATAAGATCACATGAACCTGTGTAACTTAATGTTCACAAGGAATAAGATCACATGAACCTGTGTAACTTAATGTTCACAAGGAATAAGATCACATGAACCTGTGTAACTTAATGTTCACAAGAGATAAGATCACATGAACCTGTGTAACTTAATGTTCACAAGGAATAAGATCACATGAACCTGTGTAACTTAATATTCACAAGGGATAAGATCAAATAAACCTGTGTAACTTAATGTTCACAAGGAATAAGATCACATGAACCTGTGTAACTTAATGTTCACAAGGAATAAGATCACATGAACCTGTGTAACTTAATGTTCACAAGGGATAAGATCACATGAACCTGTGTAACTTAATGTTCACAAGGAATAAGATCACATGAACCTGTGTAACTTAATGTTCACAAGGGATAAGATCACATGAACCTGTGTAACTTAATGTTCACAAGGAATAAGATCACATGAACCTGTGTAACTTAATGTTCACAAGGAATAAGATCACATGAACCTGTGTAACTTAATGTTCACAAGGAATAAGATCACATGAACCTGTGTAACTTAATGTTCACAAGGAATAAGATCACATGAACCTGTGTAACTTAATGTTCACAAGGAATAAGATCACATGAACCTGTGTAACTTAATGTTCACAAGGAATAAGATCACATGAACCTGTGTAACTTAATGTTCACAAGGAATAAGATCACATGAACCTGTGTAACTTAATGTTCACAAGGAATAAGATCACATGAACCTGTGTAACTTAATGTTCACAAGGAATAAGATCACATGAACCTGTGTAACTTAATGTTCACAAGGAATAAGATCACATGAACCTGTGTAACTTAATGTTCACAAGGAATAAGATCACAGAACCTGTGTAACTTAATGTTCACATGATAAACATGAACCTGTGTAACTTAATGTTCACAAGGGATAAGATCACATGAACCTGTGTAACTTAATGTTCACAAGGGATAAGATCACATGAACCTGTGTAACTTAATGTTCACAAGGAATAAGATCACATGAACCTGTGTAACTTAATGTTCACAAGGAATAAGATCACATGAACCTGTGTAACTTAATGTTCACAAGGAATAAGATCACATGAACCTGTGTAACTTAATGTTCACAAGGGATAAGATCACATGAACCTGTGTAACTTAATGTTCACAAGGAATAAGATCACATGAACCTGTGTAACTTAATGTTCACAAGGAATAAGATCACATGAACCTGTGTAACTTAATGTTCACAAGGAATAAGATCACATGAACCTGTGTAACTTAATGTTCACAAGGAATAAGATCACATGAACCTGTGTAACTTAATGTTCACAAGGGATAAGATCACATGAACCTGTGTAACTTAATGTTCACAAGGAATAAGATCACATGAACCTGTGTAACTTAATATTCACAAGGGATAAGATCACATGAACCTGTGTAACTTAATGTTCACAAGGAATAAGATCACATGAACCTGTGTAACTTAATGTTCACAAGGAATAAGATCACATGAACCTGTGTAACTTAATGTTCACAAGGAATAAGATCACATGAACCTGTGTAACTTAATGTTCACAAGGGATAAGATCACATGAACCTGTGTAACTTAATGTTCACAAGGAATAAGATCACATGAACCTGTGTAACTTAATGTTCACAAGGGATAAGATCACATGAACCTGTGTAACTTAATGTTCACAAGGAATAAGATCACATGAACCTGTGTAACTTAATGTTCACAAGGAATAAGATCGCATGAACCTGTGTAACTTAATGTTCACAAGGAATAAGATCACATGAACCTGTGTAACTTAATGTTCACAAGGAATACGATCACATGAACATGTGTAACTTAATGTTCACAAGGAATAAGATCACATGAACCTGTGTAACTTAATGTTCACAAGGGATAAGATCACATGAACCTGTGTAACTTAATGTTCACAAGGAATAAGATCACATGAACATGTGTAACTTAATGTTTACAAGGAATAAGATCACATAAACCTGTGTAACTTAATGTTCACAAGGAATAAGATCACATGAACCTGTGTAACTTAATGTTCACAAGGGATAAGATCACATGAACCTGTGTAACTTAATGTTCACGAGGAATAAGATCACATGAACCTGTGTAACTTAATGTTCACAAGGGATAAGATCACATGAACCTGTGTAACTTAATGTTCACAAGGAATAAGATCACATGAACCTGTGTAACTTAATGTTCACAAGGGATAAGATCACATGAACCTGTGTAACTTAATGTTCACAAGGAATAAGATCACATGAACTTGTGTAACTTAATGTTCACAAGGGATAAGATCACATGAACCTGTGTAACTTAATGTTCACAAGGGATAAGATCACATGAACCTGTGTAACTTAATATTCACAAGGGATAAGATCAAATAAACCTGTGTAACTTAATGTTCACAAGGAATAAGATCACATGAACCTGTGTAACTTAATGTTCACAAGGAATAAGATCACATGAACCTGTGTAACTTAATGTTCACAAGGAATAAGATCACATGAACCTGTGTAACTTAATGTTCACAAGGAATAAGATCACATGAACCTGTGTAACTTAATGTTCACAAGGAATAAGATCACATGAACCTGTGTAACTTAATGTTCACAAGGAATAAGATCACATGAACCTGTGTAACTTAATGTTCACAAGGAATAAGATCACATGAACCTGTGTAACTTAATGTTCACAAGGAATAAGATCACATGAACATGTGTAACTTAATGTTAACACAAGGAATAAGATCACATGAACCTGTGTAACTTAATGTTCACAAGGAATAAGATCACATGAACCTGTGTAACTTAATGTTCACAAGGGATAAGATCACATGAACCTGTGTAACTTAATGTTCACAAGGGATAAGATCACATGAACCTGTGTAACTTAATGTTCACAAGGAATAAGATCACATGAACCTGTGTAACTTAATGTTCACAAGGAATAAGATCACATGAACCTGTGTAACTTAATGTTCACAAGGGATAAGATCACATGAACCTGTGTAACTTAATGTTCACAAGGAATAAGATCACATGAACCTGTGTAACTTAATGTTCACAAGGAATAAGATCACATGAACCTGTGTAACTTAATGTTCACAAGGGATAAGATCACATGAACCTGTGTAACTTAATGTTCACAAGGAATAAGATCACATGAACCTGTGTAACTTAATGTTCACAAGGAATAAGATCACATGAACCTGTGTAACTTAATGTTCACAAGGAATAAGATCACATGAACCTGTGTAACTTAATGTTCACAAGGGATAAGATCACATGAACCTGTGTAACTTAATGTTCACAAGGAATAAGATCACATGAACCTGTGTAACTTAATGTTCACAAGGAATAAGATCACATGAACCTGTGTAACTTAATGTTCACAAGGAATAAGATCACATGAACCTGTGTAACTTAATGTTCACAAGGAATAAGATCACATGAACCTGTGTAACTTAATGTTCACAAGGGATAAGATCACATGAACCTGTGTAACTTAATGTTCACAAGGAATAAGATCACATAACTGTAACTTAATGTTCACAAGGAATAAGATCACATGAACCTGTGTAACTTAATGTTCACAAGGAATAAGATCACATGAACCTGTGTAACTTAATGTTCACAAGGAATAAGATCACATGAACCTGTGTAACTTAATGTTCACAAGGGATAAGATCACATGAACCTGTGTAACTTAATGTTCACAAGGAATAAGATCACATGAACCTGTGTAACTTAATGTTCACAAGGGATAAGATCACATGAACCTGTGTAACTTAATGTTCACAAGGAATAAGATCACATGAACCTGTGTAACTTAATGTTCACAAGGAATAAGATCACATGAACCTGTGTAACTTAATATGTGTCACAAGGAATAAGATCACATGAACCTGTGTAACTTAATGTTCACAAGGAATAAGATCACATGAACCTGTGTAACTTAATGTTCACAAGGAATAAGATCACATGAACCTGTGTAACTTAATGTTCACAAGGAATAAGATCACATGAACCTGTGTAACTTAATGTTCACAAGGGATAAGATCACATGAACCTGTGTAACTTAATGTTCACAAGGAATAAGATCACATGAACCTGTGTAACTTAATGTTCACAAGGAATAAGATCACATGAACCTGTGTAACTTAATGTTCACAAGGAATAAGATCACATGAACCTGTGTAACTTAATGTTCACAAGGAATAAGATCACATGAACCTGTGTAACTTAATGTTCACAAGGGATAAGATCACATGAACCTGTGTAACTTAATGTTCACAAGGAATAAGATCACATGAACCTGTGTAACTTAATGTTCACAAGGGATAAGATCACATGAACCTGTGTAACTTAATGTTCACAAGGAATAAGATCACATGAACCTGTGTAACTTAATGTTCACAAGGGATAAGATAAACCTGTGTAACATGTTCACAAGGAATAAGATCACATGAACCTGTGTAACTTAATGTTCACAAGGAATAAGATCACATGAACCTGTGTAACTTAATGTTCACAAGGAATAAGATCACATGAACCTGTGTAACTTAATGTTCACAAGGGATAAGATCACATGAACCTGTGTAACTTAATGTTCACAAGGAATAAGATCACATGAACCTGTGTAACTTAATGTTCACAAGGAATAAGATCACATGAACCTGTGTAACTTAATGTTCACAAGGAATAAGATCACATGAACCTGTGTAACTTAATGTTCACAAGGAATAAGATCACATGAACCTGTGTAACTTAATGTTCACAAGGGATAAGATCACATGAACCTGTGTAACTTAATGTTCACAAGGAATACGATCACATGAACATGTGTAACTTAATGTTCACAAGGAATAAGATCACATAAGAACCTGTGTAACTTAATGTTCACAAGGAATAAGATCACATGAACCTGTGTAACTTAATGTTCACAAGGGATAAGATCACATGAACCTGTGTAACTTAATGTTCACAAGGAATAAGATCACATGAACCTGTGTAACTTAATGTTCACAAGGGATAAGATCACATGAACCTGTGTAACTTAATGTTCACAAGGAATAAGATCACATGAACCTGTGTAACTTAATGTTCACAAGGGATAAGATCACATGAACCTGTGTAACTTAATGTTCACAAGGAATAAGATCACATGAACCTGTGTAACTTAATGTTCACAAGGGATAAGATCACATGAACCTGTGTAACTTAATGTTCACAAGGAATAAGATCACATGAACCTGTGTAACTTAATGTTCACAAGGAATAAGATCACATGAACCTGTGTAACTTAATGTTCACAAAGATCACATGAACCTGTGTAACTTAATGTTCACATGAACCTGTGTAACTTAATGTTCACAAGGAATAAGATCACATGAACCTGTGTAACTTAATGTTCACAAGGAATAAGATCACATGAACCTGTGTAACTTAATGTTCACAAGGAATAAGATCACATGAACCTGTGTAACTTAATGTTCACAAGGAATAAGATCACATGAACCTGTGTAACTTAATGTTCACAAGGGATAAGATCACATGAACCTGTGTAACTTAATGTTCACAAGGGATAAGATCACATGAACCTGTGTAACTTAATGTTCACAAGGAATAAGATCACATGAACCTGTGTAACTTAATGTTCACAAGGAATAAGATCACATGAACCTGTGTAACTTAATGTTCACAAGGGATAAGATCACATGAACCTGTGTAACTTAATGTTCACAAGGAATAAGATCACATGAACCTGTGTAACTTAATGTTCACAAGGGATAAGATCACATGAACCTGTGTAACTTAATGTTCACAAGGAATAAGATCACATGAACCTGTGTAACTTAATGTTCACAAGGAATAAGATCACATGAACCTGTGTAACTTAATGTTCACAAGGAATAAGATCACATGAACCTGTGTAACTTAATGTTCACAAGGAATAAGATCACATGAACCTGTGTAACTTAATGTTCACAAGGAATAAGATCACATGAACCTGTGTAACTTAATGTTCACAAGGAATAAGATCACATGAACCTGTGTAACTTAATGTTCACAAGGAATAAGATCACATGAACCTGTGTAACTTAATGTTCACAAGGAATAAGATCACATGAACCTGTGTAACTTAATGTTCACAAGGAATAAGATCACATGAACCTGTGTAACTTAATGTTCACAAGGAATAAGATCACATGAACCTGTGTAACTTAATGTTCACAAGGAATAAGATCACATGAACCTGTGTAACTTAATGTTCACAAGGAATAAGATCACATGAACCTGTGTAACTTAATGTTCACAAGGAATAAGATCACATGAACCTGTGTAACTTAATGTTCACAAGGGATAAGATCACATGAACCTGTGTAACTTAATGTTCACAAGGAATAAGATCACATGAACCTGTGTAACTTAATGTTCACAAGGGATAAGATCACATGAACCTGTGTAACTTAATGTTCACAAGGAATAAGATCACATGAACCTGTGTAACTTAATGTTCACAAGGAATAAGATCACATGAACCTGTGTAACTTAATGTTCACAAGGAATAAGATCACATGAACCTGTGTAACTTAATGTTCACAAGGGATAAGATCACATGAACCTGTGTAACTTAATGTTCACAAGGAATAAGATCACATGAACCTGTGTAACTTAATGTTCACAAGGAATAAGATCACATGAACCTGTGTAACTTAATGTTCACAAGGAATAAGATCACATGAACCTGTGTAACTTAATGTTCACAAGGAATAAGATCACATGAACCTGTGTAACTTAATGTTCACAAGGAATAAGATCACATGAACCTGTGTAACTTAATGTTCACAAGGAATAAGATCACATGAACCTGTGTAACTTAATGTTCACAAGGAATAAGATCACATGAACCTGTGTAACTTAATGTTCACAAGGAATAAGATCACATGAACCTGTGTAACTTAATGTTCACAAGGGATAAGATCACATGAACCTGTGTAACTTAATGTTCACAAGGAATAAGATCACATGAACCTGTGTAACTTAATGTTCACAAGGGATAAGATCACATGAACCTGTGTAACTTAATGTTCACAAGGAATAAGATCACATGAACCTGTGTAACTTAATGTTCACAAGGAATAAGATCACATGAACCTGTGTAACTTAATGTTCACAAGGAATAAGATCACATGAACCTGTGTAACTTAATGTTCACAAGGAATAAGATCACATGAACCTGTGTAACTTAATGTTCACAAGGGATAAGATCACATGAACCTGTGTAACTTAATGTTCACAAGGAATAAGATCACATGAACCTGTGTAACTTAATGTTCACAAGGAATAAGATCACATGAACCTGTGTAACTTAATGTTCACAAGGAATAAGATCACATGAACCTGTGTAACTTAATGTTCACAAGGGATAAGATCACATGAACCTGTGTAACTTAATGTTCACAAGGAATAAGATCACATGAACCTGTGTAACTTAATGTTCACAAGGAATAAGATCACATGAACCTGTGTAACTTAATGTTCACAAGGAATAAGATCACATGAACCTGTGTAACTTAATGTTCACAAGGAATAAGATCACATGAACCTGTGTAACTTAATGTTCACAAGGTAATAAGATCACATGAACCTGTGTAACTTAATGTTCACAAGGAATAAGATCACATGAACCTGTGTAACTTAATGTTCACAAGGGATAAGATCACATGAACCTGTGTAACTTAATGTTCACAAGGAATAAGATCACATGAACCTGTGTAACTTAATGTTCACAAGGAATAAGATCACATGAACCTGTGTAACTTAATGTTCACAAGGAATAAGATCACATGAACCTGTGTAACTTAATGTTCACAAGGGATAAGATCACATGAACCTGTGTAACTTAATGTTCACAAGGAATAAGATCACATGAACCTGTGTAACTTAATGTTCACAAGGAATAAGATCACATGAACCTGTGTAACTTAATGTTCACAAGGAATAAGATCACATGAACCTGTGTAACTTAATGTTCACAAGGAATAAGATCACATGAACCTGTGTAACTTAATGTTCACAAGGAATAAGATCACATGAACCTGTGTAACTTAATGTTCACAAGGAATAAGATCACATGAACCTGTGTAACTTAATGTTCACAAGGGATAAGATCACATGAACCTGTGTAACTTAATGTTCACAAGGAATAAGATCACATGAACCTGTGTAACTTAATGTTCACAAGGGATAAGATCACATGAACCTGTGTAACTTAATGTTCACAAGGAATAAGATCACATGAACATGTGTAACTTAATGTTCACAAGGAATAAGATCACATGAACCTGTGTAACTTAATGTTCACAAGGGATAAGATCACATGAACCTGTGTAACTTAATGTTCACAAGGAATAAGATCACATGAACCTGTGTAACTTAATGTTCACAAGGGATAAGATCACATGAACCTGTGTAACTTAATGTTCACAAGGAATAAGATCACATGAACCTGTGTAACTTAATGTTCACAAGGGATAAGATCACATGAACCTGTGTAACTTAATGTTCACAAGGAATAAGATCACATGAACCTGTGTAACTTAATGTTCACAAGGGATAAGATCACATGAACCTGTGTAACTTAATGTTCACAAGGAATAAGATCACATGAACATGTGTAACTTAATGTTCACAAGGGATAAGATCACATGAACCTGTGTAACTTAATGTTCACAAGGAATAAGATCACATGAACCTGTGTAACTTAATGTTCACAAGGGATAAGATCACATGAACCTGTGTAACTTAATGTTCACGAGGAATAAGATCACATGAACAAGTGTAACTTAATATTCACAAGGGATAAGATCAAATAAACCTGTGTAACTTAATGTTCACAAGGAATAAGATCACATGAACCTGTGTAACTTAATGTTCACAAGGAATAAGATCACATGAACCTGTGTAACTTAATGTTCACAAGGAATAAGATCACATGAACCTGTGTAACTTAATGTTCACAAGGGATAAGATCACATGAACCTGTGTAACTTAATGTTCACAAGGAATAAGATCACATGAACCTGTGTAACTTAATGTTCACAAGGAATAAGCTCGCATGAACCTGTGTAACTTAATGTTCACAAGGAATAAGCTCGCATGAACCTGTGTAACTTAATGTTCACAAGGGATAAGATCACATGAACCTGTGTAACTTAATGTTCACAAGGAATAAGATCACATGAACCTGTGTAACTTAATGTTCACAAGGAATAAGATCACATGAACATGTGTAACTTAATATTCACAAGGGATAAGATCACATGAACCTGTGTAACTTAATGTTCACAAGGAATAAGATCACATGAACCTGTGTAACTTAATGTTCACAAGGAATAAGATCACATGAAACCTGTGTAACTTAATGTTCACAAGGAATAAGATCACATGAACCTGTGTAACTTAATGTTCACAAGGGATAAGATCACATGAACCTGTGTAACTTAATGTTCACAAGGAATAAGATCACATGAACCTGTGTAACTTAATGTTCACAAGGAATAAGATCACATGAACCTGTGTAACTTAATGTTCACAAGGAATAAGATCACATGAACCTGTGTAACTTAATGTTCACAAGGGATAAGATCACATGAACCTGTGTAACTTAATGTTCACAAGGGATAAGATCACATGAACCTGTGTAACTTAATGTTCACAAGGAATAAGATCACATGAACCTGTGTAACTTAATGTTCACAAGGGATAAGATCACATGAACCTGTGTAACTTAATGTTCACAAGGAATAAGATCACATGAACCTGTGTAACTTAATGTTCACAAGGGAATAAGATCACATGAACCTGTGTAACTTAATGTTCACAAGGAATAAGATCACATGAACCTGTGTAACTTAATGTTCACAAGGAATAAGATCACATGAACCTGTGTAACTTAATGTTCACAAGGAATAAGATCACATGAACCTGTGTAACTTAATGTTCACAAGGAATAAGATCACATGAACCTGTGTAACTTAATGTTCACAAGGATAAGATCAATGAACCTGTGTAACTTAAACACAAGGAATAAGATCACATGAACCTGTGTAACTTAATGTTCACAAGGGATAAGATCACATGAACCTGTGTAACTTAATGTTCACAAGGAATAAGATCACATGAACCTGTGTAACTTAATGTTCACAAGGGATAAGATCACATGAACCTGTGTAACTTAATGTTCACAAGGAATAAGATCACATGAACCTGTGTAACTTAATGTTCACAAGGAATAAGATCACATGAACCTGTGTAACTTAATGTTCACAAGGAATAAGATCACATGAACCTGTGTAACTTAATGTTCACAAGGAATAAGATCACATGAACCTGTGTAACTTAATGTTCACAAGGGATAAGATCACATGAACCTGTGTAACTTAATGTTCACAAGGAATAAGATCACATGAACCTGTGTAACTTAATGTTCACAAGGAATAAGATCACATGAACCTGTGTAACTTAATGTTCACAAGGAATAATATGTGTAACTTAATGTTCACAAGGAATAAGATCACATGAACCTGTGTAACTTAATGTTCACAAGGAATAAGATCACATGAACCTGTGTAACTTAATGTTCACAAGGAATAAGATCACATGAACCTGTGTAACTTAATGTTCACAAGGAATAAGATCACATGAACCTGTGTAACTTAATGTTCACAAGGAATAAGATCACATGAACCTGTGTAACTTAATGTTCACAAGGGATAAGATCACATGAACCTGTGTAACTTAATGTTCACAAGGAATAAGATCACATGAACCTGTGTAACTTAATGTTCACAAGGAATAAGATCACATGAACCTGTGTAACTTAATGTTCACAAGGAATAAGATCACATGAACCTGTGTAACTTAATGTTCACAAGGAATAAGATCACATGAACCTGTGTAACTTAATGTTCACAAGGAATAAGATCACATGAACCTGTGTAACTTAATGTTCACAAGGAATAAGATCACATGAACCTGTGTAACTTAATGTTCACAAGGGATAAGATCACATGAACCTGTGTAACTTAATGTTCACAAGGAATAAGATCACATGAACCTGTGTAACTTAATGTTCACAAGGAATAAGATCACATGAACCTGTGTAACTTAATGTTCACAAGGAATAAGATCACATGAACCTGTGTAACTTAATGTTCACAAGGAATAAGATCACATGAACCTGTGTAACTTAATGTTCACAAGGGATAAGATCACATGAACCTGTGTAACTTAATGTTCACAAGGAATAAGATCACATGAACCTGTGTAACTTAATGTTCACAAGGAATAAGATCACATGAACCTGTGTAACTTAATGTTCACAAGGAATAAGATCACATGAACCTGTGTAACTTAATGTTCACAAGGGATAAGATCACATGAACCTGTGTAACTTAATGTTCACAAGGAATAAGATCACATGAACCTGTGTAACTTAATGTTCACAAGGGATAAGATCACATGAACCTGTGTAACTTAATGTTCACAAGGAATAAGATCACATGAACCTGTGTAACTTAATGTTCACAAGGGATAAGATCACATGAACCTGTGTAACTTAATGTTCACAAGGAATAAGATCACATGAACCTGTGTAACTTAATGTTCACAAGGAATAAGATCACATGAACCTGTGTAACTTAATGTTCACAAGGAATAAGATCACATGAACCTGTGTAACTTAATGTTCACAAGGAATAAGATCACATGAACCTGTGTAACTTAATGTTCACAAGGAATACGATCACATGAACATGTGTAACTTAATGTTCACAAGGAATAAGATCACATGAACCTGTGTAACTTAATGTTCACAAGGGATAAGATCACATGAACCTGTGTAACTTAATGTTCACAAGGAATAAGATCACATGAACCTGTGTAACTTAATGTTCACAAGGAATAAGAAGGGATAAGATCACATGAACCTGTGTAACTTAATGTTCACAAGGAATAAGATCACATGAACCTGTGTAACTTAATGTTCACAAGGGATAAGATCACATGAACCTGTGTAACTTAATGTTCACAAGGAATAAGATCACATGAACAAGTGTAACTTAATATTCACAAGGGATAAGATCAAATAAACCTGTGTAACTTAATGTTCACAAGGAATAAGATCACATGAACCTGTGTAACTTAATGTTCACAAGGAATAAGATCACATGAACCTGTGTAACTTAATGTTCACGAGGAATAAGATCACATGAACCTGTGTAACTTAATGTTCACAAGGAATAAGATCACATGAACCTGTGTAACTTAATGTTCACAAGGAATAAGATCACATGAACCTGTGTAACTTAATGTTCACAAGGAATAAGATCACATGAACCTGTGTAACTTAATGTTCACAAGGAATAAGATCACATGAACCTGTGTAACTTAATGTTCACAAGGAATAAGATCACATGAACCTGTGTAACTTAATGTTCACAAGGGATAAGATCACATGAACCTGTGTAACTTAATGTTCACAAGGAATAAGATCACATGAACCTGTGTAACTTAATGTTCACAAGGGATAAGATCACATGAACCTGTGTAACTTAATGTTCACCAGGAATAAGATCACATGAACCTGTGTAACTTAATGTTCACAAGGAATAAGATCACATGAACCTGTGTAACTTAATGTTCACAAGGAATAAGATCACATGAACCTGTGTAACTTAATGTTCACAAGGAATAAGATCACATGAACCTGTGTAACTTAATGTTCACAAGGAATAAGATCACATGAACCTGTGTAACTTAATGTTCACAAGGGATAAGATCACATGAACCTGTGTAACTTAATGTTCACAAGGAATAAGATCACATGAACCTGTGTAACTTAATGTTCACAAGGGATAAGATCACATGAACCTGTGTAACTTAATGTTCACAAGGAATAAGATCACATGAACCTGTGTAACTTAATGTTCACAAGGGATAAGATCACATGAACCTGTGTAACTTAATGTTCACAAGGAATAAGATCACATGAACCTGTGTAACTTAATGTTCACAAGGGATAAGATCACATGAACCTGTGTAACTTAATGTTCACAAGGAATAAGATCACATGAACCTGTGTAACTTAATGTTCACAAGGAATAAGATCACATGAACCTGTGTAACTTAATGTTCACAAGGAATAAGATCACATGAACCTGTGTAACTTAATGTTCACAAGGGATAAGATCACATGAACCTGTGTAACTTAATGTTCACAAGGAATAAGATCACATGAACCTGTGTAACTTAATGTTCACAAGGAATAAGATCACATGAACCTGTGTAACTTAATGTTCACAAGGAATAAGATCACATGAACCTGTGTAACTTAATGTTCACAAGGAATAAGATCACATGAACCTGTGTAACTTAATGTTCACAAGGGATAAGATCACATGAACCTGTGTAACTTAATGTTCACAAGGAATAAGATCACATGAACCTGTGTAACTTAATGTTCACAAGGAATAAGATCACATGAACCTGTGTAACTTAATATTCAAGGGATAAGATCACATAAACCTGTGTAACTTAATGTAACTTAATGTTCAAGGAATAAGATCACATGAACCTGTGTAACTTAATGTTCACAAGGAATAAGATCACATGAACCTGTGTAACTTAATGTTCACAAGGAATAAGATCACATGAACCTGTGTAACTTAATGTTCACAAGGGATAAGATCACATGAACCTGTGTAACTTAATGTTCACAAGGAATAAGATCACATGAACCTGTGTAACTTAATGTTCACAAGGGATAAGATCACATGAACCTGTGTAACTTAATGTTCACAAGGAATAAGATCACATGAACCTGTGTAACTTAATGTTCACAAGGAATAAGATCACATGAACCTGTGTAACTTAATGTTCACAAGGAATAAGATCACATGAACCTGTGTAACTTAATGTTCACAAGGAATAAGATCACATGAACCTGTGTAACTTAATGTTCACAAGGGATAAGATCACATGAACCTGTGTAACTTAATGTTCACAAGGAATAAGATCACATGAACATGTGTAACTTAATGTTCACAAGGAATAAGATCACATGAACCTGTGTAACTTAATGTTCACAAGGAATAAGATCACATGAACCTGTGTAACTTAATGTTCACAAGGAATAAGATCACATGAACCTGTGTAACTTAATGTTCACAAGGAATAAGATCACATGAACCTGTGTAACTTAATGTTCACAAGGGATAAGATCACATGAACCTGTGTAACTTAATGTTCACAAGGAATAAGATCACATGAACCTGTGTAACTTAATGTTCACAAGGGATAAGATCACATGAACCTGTGTAACTTAATGTTCACAAGGAATAAGATCACATGAACCTGTGTAACTTAATGTTCACAAGGGATAAGATCACATGAACCTGTGTAACTTAATGTTCACAAGGAATAAGATCACATGAACCTGTGTAACTTAATGTTCACAAGGAATAAGATCACATGAACCTGTGTAACTTAATGTTCACAAGGGATAAGATCACATGAACCTGTGTAACTTAATGTTCACAAGGAATACGATCACATGAACATGTGTAACTTAATGTTCACAAGGAATAAGATCACATGAACCTGTGTAACTTAATGTTCACAAGGAATAAGATCACATGAACCTGTGTAACTTAATGTTCACAAGGGATAAGATCACATGAACCTGTGTAACTTAATGTTCACAAGGAATAAGATCACATGAACCTGTGTAACTTAATGTTCACAAGGGATAAGATCACATGAACCTGTGTAACTTAATGTTCACAAGGAATAAGATCACATGAACCTGTGTAACTTAATGTTCACAAGGGATAAGATCACATGAACCTGTGTAACTTAATGTTCACAAGGAATAAGATCACATGAACCTGTGTAACTTAATGTTCACAAGGGATAAGATCACATGAACCTGTGTAACTTAATGTTCACAAGGAATAAGATCACATGAACCTGTGTAACTTAATGTTCACAAGGGATAAGATCACATGAACCTGTGTAACTTAATGTTCACAAGGAATAAGATCACATGAACCTGTGTAACTTAATGTTCACAAGGAATAAGATCACATGAACCTGTGTAACTTAATGTTCACAAGGAATAAGATCACATGAACCTGTGTAACTTAATGTTCACAAGGAATAAGATCACATGAACCTGTGTAACTTAATGTTCACAAGGGATAAGATCACATGAACCTGTGTAACTTAATGTTCACAAGGAATAAGATCACATGAACCTGTGTAACTTAATGTTCACAAGGAATAAGATCACATGAACCTGTGTAACTTAATGTTCACAAGGAATAAGATCACATGAACCTGTGTAACTTAATGTTCACAAGGAATAAGATCACATGAACCTGTGTAACTTAATGTTCACAAGGAATAAGATCACATGAACCTGTGTAACTTAATGTTCACAAGGGATAAGATCACATGAACCTGTGTAACTTAATGTTCACAAGGAATAAGATCACATGAACCTGTGTAACTTAATGTTCACAAGGAATAAGATCACATGAACCTGTGTAACTTAATGTTCACAAGGGATAAGATCACATGAACCTGTGTAACTTAATGTTCACAAGGAATAAGATCACATGAACCTGTGTAACTTAATGTTCACAAGGAATAAGATCACATGAACCTGTGTAACTTAATGTTCACAAGGGATAAGATCACATGAACCTGTGTAACTTAATGTTCACAAGGAATAAGATCACATGAACCTGTGTAACTTAATGTTCACAAGGAATAAGATCACATGAACCTGTGTAACTTAATGTTCACAAGGAATAAGATCACATGAACCTGTGTAACTTAATGTTCACAAGGGATAAGATCACATGAACCTGTGTAACTTAATGTTCACAAGGAATAAGATCACATGAACCTGTGTAACTTAATGTTCACAAGGGATAAGATCACATGAACCTGTGTAACTTAATGTTCACAAGGAATAAGATCACATGAACCTGTGTAACTTAATGTTCACAAGGAATAAGATCACATGAACCTGTGTAACTTAATGTTCACAAGGAATAAGATCACATGAACCTGTGTAACTTAATGTTCACAAGGAATAAGATCACATGAACCTGTGTAACTTAATCACATGAACCTGTGTAACTTTCACAAGGAATAAGATCACATGAACCTGTGTAACTTAATGTTCACAAGGAATAAGATCACATGAACCTGTGTAACTTAATGTTCACAAGGAATAAGATCACATGAACCTGTGTAACTTAATGTTCACAAGGAATAAGATCACATGAACCTGTGTAACTTAATGTTCACAAGGAATAAGATCACATGAACCTGTGTAACTTAATGTTCACAAGGAATAAGATCACATGAACCTGTGTAACTTAATGTTCACAAGGATAAGATCACATGAACCTGTGTAACTTAATGTTCACAAGGAATAAGATCACATGAACCTGTGTAACTTAATGTTCACAAGGAATAAGATCACATGAACCTGTGTAACTTAATGTTCACAAGGAATAAGATCACATGAACCTGTGTAACTTAATGTTCACAAGGGATAAGATCACATGAACCTGTGTAACTTAATGTTCACAAGGAATAAGATCACATGAACAAGTGTAACTTAATATTCACAAGGGATAAGATCACATAAACCTGTGTAACTTAATGTTCACAAGGAATAAGATCACATGAACCTGTGTAACTTAATGTTCACGAGGAATAAGATCACATGAACCTGTGTAACTTAATGTTCACAAGGAATAAGATCACATGAACCTGTGTAACTTAATGTTCACAAGGAATAAGATCACATGAACCTGTGTAACTTAATGTTCACAAGGAATAAGATCACATGAACCTGTGTAACTTAATGTTCACAAGGGTAATAAGATCACATGAACCTGTGTAACTTAATGTTCACAAGGAATAAGATCACATGAACCTGTGTAACTTAATGTTCACAAGGAATAAGATCACATGAACCTGTGTAACTTAATGTTCACAAGGAATACGATCACATGAACATGTGTAACTTAATGTTCACAAGGAATAAGATCACATGAACCTGTGTAACTTAATGTTCACAAGGGATAAGATCACATGAACCTGTGTAACTTAATGTTCACGAGGAATAAGATGACATGAACCTGTGTAACTTAATGTTCACAAGGGATAAGATCACATGAACCTGTGTAACTTAATGTTCACAAGGAATAAGATCACATGAACCTGTGTAACTTAATGTTCACAAGGAATAAGATCACATGAACCTGTGTAACTTAATGTTCACAAGGAATAAGATCACATGAACCTGTGTAACTTAATGTTCACAAGGAATAAGATCACATGAACCTGTGTAACTTAATGTTCACAAGGAATAAGATCACATGAACCTGTGTAACTTAATGTTCACAAGGAATAAGATCACATGAACCTGTGTAACTTAATGTTCACAAGGAATAAGATCACATGAACCTGTGTAACTTAATGTTCACAAGGAATAAGATCACATGAACCTGTGTAACTTAATGTTCACAAGGAATAAGATCACATGAACCTGTGTAACTTAATGTTCACAAGGAATAAGATCACATGAACCTGTGTAACTTAATGTTCACAAGGAATAAGATCACATGAACCTGTGTAACTTAATGTTCACAAGGAATAAGATCACATGAACCTGTGTAACTTAATGTTCACAAGGAATAAGATCACATGAACCTGTGTAACTTAATGTTCACAAGGAATAAGATCACATGAACCTGTGTAACTTAATGTTCACAAGGGATAAGATCACATGAACCTGTGTAACTTAATGTTCACAAGGAATAAGATCACATGAACCTGTGTAACTTAATGTTCACAAGGGATAAGATCACATGAACCTGTGTAACTTAATGTTCACAAGGAATAAGATCACATGAACCTGTGTAACTTAATGTTCACAAGGAATAAGATCACATGAACCTGTGTAACTTAATGTTCACAAGGAATAAGATCACATGAACCTGTGTAACTTAATGTTCACAAGGGATAAGATCACATGAACCTGTGTAACTTAATGTTCACAAGGAATAAGATCACATGAACCTGTGTAACTTAATGTTCACAAGGGATAAGATCACATGAACCTGTGTAACTTAATGTTCACAAGGAATAAGATCACATGAACCTGTGTAACTTAATGTTCACAAGGGATAAGATCACATGAACCTGTGTAACTTAATGTTCACAAGGAATAAGATCACATGAACCTGTGTAACTTAATGTTCACAAGGGATAAGATCACATGAACCTGTGTAACTTAATGTTCACAAGGAATAAGATCACATGAACCTGTGTAACTTAATGTTCACAAGGAATAAGATCACATGAACCTGTGTAACTTAATGTTCACAAGGAATAAGATCACATGAACCTGTGTAACTTAATGTTCACAAGGGATAAGATCACATGAACCTGTGTAACTTAATGTTCACAAGGAATAAGATCACATGAACCTGTGTAACTTAATGTTCACAAGGAATAAGATCACATGAACCTGTGTAACTTAATGTTCACAAGGGATAAGATCACATGAACCTGTGTAACTTAATGTTCACAAGGAATAAGATCACATGAACCTGTGTAACTTAATGTTCACAAGGAATAAGATCACATGAACCTGTGTAACTTAATGTTCACAAGGAATAAGATCACATGAACCTGTGTAACTTAATGTTCACAAGGAATAAGATCACATGAACCTGTGTAACTTAATGTTCACAAGGAATAAGATCACATGAACCTGTGTAACTTAATGTTCACAAGGAATAAGATCACATGAACCTGTGTAACTTAATGTTCACAAGGAATAAGATCACATGAACCTGTGTAACTTAATGTTCACAAGGAATACGATCACATGAACATGTGTAACTTAATGTTCACAAGGAATAAGATCACATGAACCTGTGTAACTTAATGTTCACAAGGGATAAGATCACATGAACCTGTGTAACTTAATGTTCACAAGGAATAAGATCACATGAACCTGTGTAACTTAATGTTCACAAGGGATAAGATCACATGAACCTGTGTAACTTAATAAGATCACATCTGTGTAACTTAATGTTCACAAGGAATAAGATCACATGAACAAGTGTAACTTAATATTCACAAGGGATAAGATCAAATAAACCTGTGTAACTTAATGTTCACAAGGAATAAGATCACATGAACCTGTGTAACTTAATGTTCACAAGGAATAAGATCACATGAACCTGTGTAACTTAATGTTCACAAGGAATAAGATCACATGAACCTGTGTAACTTAATGTTCACAAGGAATAAGATCACATGAACCTGTGTAACTTAATGTTCACAAGGAATAAGATCACATGAACCTGTGTAACTTAATGTTCACAAGGAATAAGATCACATGAACCTGTGTAACTTAATGTTCACAAGGAATAAGATCACATGAACCTGTGTAACTTAATGTTCACAAGGAATAAGATCACATGAACCTGTGTAACTTAATGTTCACAAGGGATAAGATCACATGAACCTGTGTAACTTAATGTTCACAAGGAATAAGATCACATGAACCTGTGTAACTTAATGTTCACAAGGAATAAGATCACATGAACCTGTGTAACTTAATGTTCACAAGGGATAAGATCACATGAACCTGTGTAACTTAATGTTCACAAGGAATAAGATCACATGAACCTGTGTAACTTAATGTTCACAAGGAATAAGATCACATGAACCTGTGTAACTTAATGTTCACAAGGAATAAGATCACATGAACCTGTGTAACTTAATGTTCACAAGGAATAAGATCACATGAACCTGTGTAACTTAATGTTCACAAGGAATAAGATCACATGAACCTGTGTAACTTAATGTTCACAAGGAATAAGATCACATGAACCTGTGTAACTTAATGTTCACAAGGAATAAGATCACATGAACCTGTGTAACTTAATGTTCACAAGGAATAAGATCACATGAACCTGTGTAACTTAATGTTCACAAGGAATAAGATCACATGAACCTGTGTAACTTAATGTTCACAAGGAATAAGATCACATGAACCTGTGTAACTTAATGTTCACAAGGAATAAGATCACATGAACCTGTGTAACTTAATGTTCACAAGGAATAAGATCACATGAACCTGTGTAACTTAATGTTCACAAGGAATAAGATCACATGAACCTGTGTAACTTAATGTTCACAAGGGATAAGATCACATGAACCTGTGTAACTTAATGTTCACAAGGAATAAGATCACATGAACCTGTGTAACTTAATGTTCACAAGGAATAAGATCACATGAACCTGTGTAACTTAATGTTCACAAGGAATAAGATCACATGAACCTGTGTAACTTAATGTTCACAAGGAATAAGATCACATGAACCTGTGTAACTTAATGTTCACAAGGAATAAGATCACATGAACCTGTGTAACTTAATGTTCACAAGGGATAAGATCACATGAACCTGTGTAACTTAATGTTCACAAGGAATAAGATCACATGAACCTGTGTAACTTAATGTTCACAAGGGATAAGATCACATGAACCTGTGTAACTTAATGTTCACAAGGAATAAGATCACATGAACCTGTGTAACTTAATGTTCACAAGGAATAAGATCACATGAACCTGTGTAACTTAATGTTCACAAGGAATAAGATCACATGAACCTGTGTAACTTAATGTTCACAAGGAATAAGATCACATGAACCTGTGTAACTTAATGTTCACAAGGAATAAGATCACATGAACCTGTGTAACTTAATGTTCACAAGGAATAAGATCACATGAACCTGTGTAACTTAATGTTCACAAGGAATAAGATCACATGAACCTGTGTAACTTAATGTTCACAAGGGATAAGATCACATGAACCTGTGTAACTTAATGTTCACAAGGAATAAGATCACATGAACCTGTGTAACTTAATGTTCACAAGGAATAAGATCACATGAACCTGTGTAACTTAATGTTCACAAGGAATAAGATCACATGAACCTGTGTAACTTAATGTTCACAAGGGATAAGATCACATGAACCTGTGTAACTTAATGTTCACAAGGAATAAGATCACATGAACCTGTGTAACTTAATGTTCACAAGGAATAAGATCACATGAACCTGTGTAACTTAATGTTCACAAGGAATAAGATCACATGAACCTGTGTAACTTAATGTTCACAAGGAATAAGATCACATGAACCTGTGTAACTTAATGTTCACAAGGGATAAGATCACATGAACCTGTGTAACTTAATGTTCACAAGGAATAAGATCACATGAACCTGTGTAACTTAATGTTCACAAGGAATAAGATCACATGAACCTGTGTAACTTAATGTTCACAAGGAATAAGATCACATGAACCTGTGTAACTTAATGTTCACAAGGAATAAGATCACATGAACCTGTGTAACTTAATGTTCACAAGGAATAAGATCACATGAACCTGTGTAACTTAATGTTCACAAGGAATAAGATCACATGAACCTGTGTAACTTAATGTTCACAAGGAATAAGATCACATGAACCTGTGTAACTTAATGTTCACAAGGAATAAGATCACATGAACCTGTGTAACTTAATGTTCACAAGGGATAAGATCACATGAACCTGTGTAACTTAATGTTCACAAGGAATAAGATCACATGAACCTGTGTAACTTAATGTTCACAAGGGATAAGATCACATGAACCTGTGTAACTTAATGTTCACGAGGAATAAGATCACATGAACATGTGTAACTTAATATTCACAAGGGATAAGATCAAATAAACCTGTGTAACTTAATGTTCACAAGGAATAAGATCACATGAACCTGTGTAACTTAATGTTCACAAGGAATAAGATCACATGAACATGTGTAACTTAATGTTCACAAGGAATAAGATCACATGAACCTGTGTAACTTAATGTTCACAAGGGATAAGATCACATGAACCTGTGTAACTTAATGTTCACAAGGAATAAGATCACATAATGTGTCACAAGGAATAAGATCACATGAACCTGTGTAACTTAATGTTCACAAGGGATAAGATCACATGAACCTGTGTAACTTAATGTTCACAAGGAATAAGATCACATGAACCTGTGTAACTTAATGTTCACAAGGAATAAGATCACATGAACCTGTGTAACTTAATGTTCACAAGGGATAAGATCACATGAACCTGTGTAACTTAATGTTCACAAGGAATAAGATCACATGAACCTGTGTAACTTAATGTTCACAAGGAATAAGATCACATGAACCTGTGTAACTTAATGTTCACAAGGGATAAGATCACATGAACCTGTGTAACTTAATGTTCACAAGGAATAAGATCACATGAACCTGTGTAACTTAATGTTCACAAGGAATAAGATCACATGAACCTGTGTAACTTAATGTTCACAAGGAATAAGATCACATGAACCTGTGTAACTTAATGTTCACAAGGGATAAGATCACATGAACCTGTGTAACTTAATGTTCACAAGGAATAAGATCACATGAACCTGTGTAACTTAATGTTCACAAGGGATAAGATCACATGAACCTGTGTAACTTAATGTTCACAAGGAATAAGATCACATGAACCTGTGTAACTTAATGTTCACAAGGAATAAGATCACATGAACCTGTGTAACTTAATGTTCACAAGGAATAAGATCACATGAACCTGTGTAACTTAATGTTCACAAGGAATAAGATCACATGAACCTGTGTAACTTAATGTTCACAAGGAATAAGATCACATGAACCTGTGTAACTTAATGTTCACAAGGAATAAGATCACATGAACCTGTGTAACTTAATGTTCACAAGGAATAAGATCACATGAACCTGTGTAACTTAATGTTCACAAGGAATAAGATCACATGAACCTGTGTAACTTAATGTTCACAAGGGATAAGATCACATGAACCTGTGTAACTTAATGTTCACAAGGAATAAGATCACATGAACCTGTGTAACTTAATGTTCACAAGGAATAAGATCACATGAACCTGTGTAACTTAATGTTCACAAGGAATAAGATCACATGAACCTGTGTAACTTAATGTTCACAAGGAATAAGATCACATGAACCTGTGTAACTTAATGTTCACAAGGAATAAGATCACATGAACTGTGTAACTTAATATTCACAAGGGATAAGATCACATAAACCTGTGTAACTTAATGTTCACAAGGAATAAGATCACATGAACCTGTGTAACTTAATGTTCACAAGGGATAAGATCACATGAACCTGTGTAACTTAATGTTCACAAGGAATAAGATCACATGAACCTGTGTAACTTAATGTTCACAAGGGATAAGATCACATGAACCTGTGTAACTTAATGTTCACAAGGAATAAGATCACATGAACCTGTGTAACTTAATGTTCACAAGGGATAAGATCACATGAACCTGTGTAACTTAATGTTCACAAGGAATAAGATCACATGAACCTGTGTAACTTAAATGAATTCACAAGGTAATAAGATCACATCTGTGTAACTTAATGTTCACAAGGAATAAGATCACATGAACCTGTGTAACTTAATGTTCACAAGGAATAAGATCACATGAACCTGTGTAACTTAATGTTCACAAGGAATAAGATCACATGAACCTGTGTAACTTAATGTTCACAAGGGATAAGATCACATGAACCTGTGTAACTTAATGTTCACAAGGAATAAGATCACATGAACCTGTGTAACTTAATGTTCACAAGGAATAAGATCACATGAACCTGTGTAACTTAATGTTCACAAGGAATAAGATCACATGAACCTGTGTAACTTAATGTTCACAAGGAATAAGATCACATGAACCTGTGTAACTTAATGTTCACAAGGAATAAGATCACATGAACCTGTGTAACTTAATGTTCACAAGGAATAAGATCACATGAACCTGTGTAACTTAATGTTCACAAGGAATAAGATCACATGAACATGTGTAACTTAATGTTCACAAGGAATAAGATCACATGAACCTGTGTAACTTAATGTTCACAAGGAATAAGATCACATGAACCTGTGTAACTTAATGTTCACAAGGAATAAGATCACATGAACCTGTGTAACTTAATGTTCACAAGGAATAAGATCACATGAACCTGTGTAACTTAATGTTCACAAGGGATAAGATCACATGAACCTGTGTAACTTAATGTTCACAAGGAATAAGATCACATGAACCTGTGTAACTTAATGTTCACAAGGGATAAGATCACATGAACCTGTGTAACTTAATGTTCACAAGGAATAAGATCACATGAACCTGTGTAACTTAATGTTCACAAGGAATAAGATCACATGAACCTGTGTAACTTAATGTTCACAAGGAATAAGATCACATGAACCTGTGTAACTTAATGTTCACAAGGAATAAGATCACATGAACCTGTGTAACTTAATGTTCACAAGGAATAAGATCACATGAACCTGTGTAACTTAATGTTCACAAGGAATAAGATCACATGAACCTGTGTAACTTAATGTTCACAAGGAATAAGATCACATGAACCTGTGTAACTTAATGTTCACAAGGAATAAGATCACATGAACCTGTGTAACTTAATGTTCACAAGGAATAAGATCACATGAACCTGTGTAACTTAATGTTCACAAGGAATAAGATCACATGAACCTGTGTAACTTAATGTTCACAAGGATAAGATCACATGAACCTGTGTAACTTAATGTTCACAAGGGATAAGATCACATGAACCTGTGTAACTTAATGTTCACAAGGAATAAGATCACATGAACCTGTGTAACTTAATGTTCACAAGGAATAAGATCACATGAACCTGTGTAACTTAATGTTCACAAGGGATAAGATCACATGAACCTGTGTAACTTAATGTTCACAAGGAATAAGATCACATGAACCTGTGTAACTTAATGTTCACAAGGAATAAGATCACATGAACATGTGTAACTTAATGTTCACAAGGAATAAGATCACATGAACCTGTGTAACTTAATGTTCACAAGGAATAAGATCACATGAACCTGTGTAACTTAATGTTCACAAGGAATAAGATCACATGAACCTGTGTAACTTAATGTTCACAAGGGATAAGATCACATGAACCTGTGTAACTTAATGTTCACAAGGAATAAGATCACATGAACAAGTGTAACTTAATATTCACAAGGGATAAGATCAAATGAACCTGTGTAACTTAATGTTCACAAGGAATAAGATCACATGAACCTGTGTAACTTAATGTTCACAAGGGATAAGATCACATGAACCTGTGTAACTTAATGTTCACAAGGAATAAGATCACATGAACCTGTGTAACTTAATGTTCACAAGGGATAAGATCACATGAACCTGTGTAACTTAATGTTCACAAGGAATAAGATCACATGAACCTGTGTAACTTAATGTTCACAAGGAATAAGATCACATGAACCTGTGTAACTTAATGTTCACAAGGAATAAGATCACATGAACCTGTGTAACTTAATGTTCACAAGGAATAAGATCACATGAACCTGTGTAACTTAATGTTCACAAGGAATAAGATCACATGAACCTGTGTAACTTAATGTTCACAAGGAATAAGATCACATGAACCTGTGTAACTTAATGTTCACAAGGAATAAGATCACATGAACCTGTGTAACTTAATGTTCACAAGGAATAAGATCACATGAACCTGTGTAACTTAATGTTCACAAGGAATAAGATCACATGAACCTGTGTAACTTAATGTTCACAAGGAATAAGATCACATGAACATGTGTAACTTAATGTTCACAAGGAATAAGATCACATGAACCTGTGTAACTTAATGTTCACAAGGAATAAGATCACATGAACCTGTGTAACTTAATGTTCACAAGGAATAAGATCACATGAACCTGTGTAACTTAATGTTCACAAGGGATAAGATCACATGAACCTGTGTAACTTAATGTTCACAAGGAATACGATCACATGAACATGTGTAACTTAATGTTCACAAGGAATAAGATCACATGAACCTGTGTAACTTAATGTTCACAAGGGATAAGATCACATGAACCTGTGTAACTTAATGTTCACAAGGAATAAGATCACATGAACCTGTGTAACTTAATGTTCACAAGGGATAAGATCACATGAACCTGTGTAACTTAATGTTCACGAGGAATAAGATCACATGAACATGTGTAACTTAATATTCACAAGGGATAAGATCACATGAACCTGTGTAACTTAATGTTCACAAGGAATAAGATCACATGAACCTGTGTAACTTAATGTTCACAAGGGATAAGATCACATGAACCTGTGTAACTTAATGTTCACAAGGAATACGATCACATGAACATGTGTAACTTAATGTTCACAAGGAATAAGATCACATGAACCTGTGTAACTTAATGTTCACAAGGGATAAGATCACATGAACCTGTGTAACTTAATGTTCACAAGGAATAAGATCACATGAACCTGTGTAACTTAATGTTCACAAGGAATAAGATCACATGAACCTGTGTAACTTAATGTTCACAAGGGATAAGATCACATGAACCTGTGTAACTTAATGTTCACAAGGAATAAGATCACATGAACCTGTGTAACTTAATGTTCACAAGGAATAAGATCACATGAACCTGTGTAACTTAATGTTCACAAGGAATAAGATCACATGAACCTGTGTAACTTAATGTTCACAAGGGATAAGATCACATGAACCTGTGTAACTTAATGTTCACAAGGAATAAGATCACATGAACCTGTGTAACTTAATGTTCACAAGGGATAAGATCACATGAACCTGTGTAACTTAATGTTCACAAGGAATAAGATCACATGAACCTGTGTAACTTAATGTTCACAAGGAATAAGATCACATGAACCTGTGTAACTTAATGTTCACAAGGAATAAGATCACATGAACCTGTGTAACTTAATGTTCACAAGGAATAAGATCACATGAACCTGTGTAACTTAATGTTCACAAGGAATAAGATCACATGAACCTGTGTAACTTAATGTTCACAAGGAATAAGATCACATGAACCTGTGTAACTTAATGTTCACAAGGAATAAGATCACATGAACCTGTGTAACTTAATGTTCACAAGGAATAAGATCACATGAACCTGTGTAACTTAATGTTCACAAGGAATAAGATCACATGAACCTGTGTAACTTAATGTTCACAAGGAATAAGATCACATGAACCTGTGTAACTTAATGTTCACAAGGGATAAGATCACATGAACCTGTGTAACTTAATGTTCACAAGGAATAAGATCACATGAACCTGTGTAACTTAATGTTCACAAGGGATAAGATCACATGAACCTGTGTAACTTAATGTTCACAAGGAATAAGATCACATGAACCTGTGTAACTTAATGTTCACAAGGGATAAGATCACATGAACCTGTGTAACTTAATGTTCACAAGGAATAAGATCACATGAACCTGTGTAACTTAATGTTCACAAGGAATAAGATCACATGAACCTGTGTAACTTAATGTTCACAAGGAATAAGATCACATGAACCTGTGTAACTTAATGTTCACAAGGAATAAGATCACATGAACCTGTGTAACTTAATGTTCACAAGGGATAAGATCACATGAACCTGTGTAACTTAATGTTCACAAGGAATAAGATCACATGAACCTGTGTAACTTAATGTTCACAAGGGATAAGATCACATGAACCTGTGTAACTTAATGTTCACAAGGAATAAGATCACATGAACCTGTGTAACTTAATGTTCACAAGGGATAAGATCACATGAACCTGTGTAACTTAATGTTCACAAGGAATAAGATCACATGAACCTGTGTAACTTAATGTTCACAAGGGATAAGATCACATGAACCTGTGTAACTTAATGTTCACAAGGAATAAGATCACATGAACCTGTGTAACTTAATGTTCACAAGGGATAAGATCACATGAACCTGTGTAACTTAATGTTCACAAGGAATAAGATCACATGAACCTGTGTAACTTAATGTTCACAAGGAATAAGATCACATGAACCTGTGTAACTTAATGTTCACAAGGAATAAGATCACATGAACCTGTGTAACTTAATGTTCACAAGGAATAAGATCACATGAACCTGTGTAACTTAATATTCACAAGGAATAAGATCACATGAACCTGTGTAACTTAATGTTCACAAGGAATAAGATCACATGAACCTGTGTAACTTAATGTTCACAAGGAATAAGATCACATGAACCTGTGTAACTTAATGTTCACAAGGAATAAGATCACATGAACCTGTGTAACTTAATGTTCACAAGGGATAAGATCACATGAACCTGTGTAACTTAATGTTCACAAGGAATAAGATCACATGAACCTGTGTAACTTAATGTTCACAAGGAATAAGATCACATGAACCTGTGTAACTTAATGTTCACAAGGAATAAGATCACATGAACCTGTGTAACTTAATGTTCACAAGGGATAAGATCACATGAACCTGTGTAACTTAATGTTCACAAGGAATAAGATCACATGAACCTGTGTAACTTAATGTTCACAAGGGATAAGATCACATGAACCTGTGTAACTTAATGTTCACAAGGAATAAGATCACATGAACCTGTGTAACTTAATGTTCACAAGGAATAAGATCACATGAACCTGTGTAACTTAATGTTCACAAGGGATAAGATCACATGAACCTGTGTAACTTAATGTTCACAAGGAATAAGATCACATGAACCTGTGTAACTTAATGTTCACAAGGAATAAGATCACATGAACCTGTGTAACTTAATGTTCACAAGGGATAAGATCACATGAACCTGTGTAACTTAATGTTCACAAGGAATAAGATCACATGAACCTGTGTAACTTAATGTTCACAAGGAATAAGATCACATGAACCTGTGTAACTTAATGTTCACAAGGAATAAGATCACATGAACCTGTGTAACTTAATGTTCACAAGGAATAAGATCACATGAACCTGTGTAACTTAATGTTCACAAGGAATAAGATCACATGAACCTGTGTAACTTAATGTTCACAAGGGATAAGATCACATGAACCTGTGTAACTTAATGTTCACAAGGAATAAGATCACATGAACCTGTGTAACTTAATGTTCACAAGGAATAAGATCACATGAACCTGTGTAACTTAATGTTCACAAGGAATAAGATCACATGAACCTGTGTAACTTAATGTTCACAAGGGATAAGATCACATGAACCTGTGTAACTTAATGTTCACAAGGAATAAGATCACATGAACCTGTGTAACTTAATGTTCACAAGGAATAAGATCACATGAACCTGTGTAACTTAATGTTCACAAGGAATAAGATCACATGAACCTGTGTAACTTAATGTTCACAAGGATAAGATCACATGAACCTGTGTAACTTAATGTTCACAAGGAATAAGATCACATGAACCTGTGTAACTTAATGTTCACAAGGGATAAGATCACATGAACCTGTGTAACTTAATGTTCACAAGGAATAAGATCACATGAACCTGTGTAACTTAATGTTCACAAGGAATAAGATCACATGAACCTGTGTAACTTAATGTTCACAAGGAATAAGATCACAACATGAACCTGTGTAACTTAATGTTCACAAGGAATAAGATCACATGAACCTGTGTAACTTAATGTTCACAAGGAATAAGATCACATGAACCTGTGTAACTTAATGTTCACAAGGAATAAGATCACATGAACCTGTGTAACTTAATGTTCACAAGGAATAAGATCACATGAACCTGTGTAACTTAATGTTCACAAGGGATAAGATCACATGAACCTGTGTAACTTAATGTTCACAAGGAATAAGATCACATGAACCTGTGTAACTTAATGTTCACAAGGAATAAGATCACATGAACCTGTGTAACTTAATGTTCACAAGGAATAAGATCACATGAACCTGTGTAACTTAATGTTCACAAGGAATAAGATCACATGAACCTGTGTAACTTAATGTTCACAAGGAATAAGATCACATGAACCTGTGTAACTTAATGTTCACAAGGAATAAGATCACATGAACCTGTGTAACTTAATGTTCACAAGGAATAAGATCACATGAACATGTGTAACTTAATGTTCACAAGGGATAAGATCACATGAACCTGTGTAACTTAATGTTCACAAGGAATAAGATCACATGAACCTGTGTAACTTAATGTTCACAAGGGATAAGATCACATGAACCTGTGTAACTTAATGTTCACGAGGAATAAGATCACATGAACAAGTGTAACTTAATATTCACAAGGGATAAGATCAAATAAACCTGTGTAACTTAATGTTCACAAGGAATAAGATCACATGAACCTGTGTAACTTAATGTTCACAAGGAATAAGATCACATGAACCTGTGTAACTTAATGTTCACAAGGAATAAGATCACATGAACCTGTGTAACTTAATGTTCACAAGGGATAAGATCACATGAACCTGTGTAACTTAATGTTCACAAGGAATAAGATCACATGAACCTGTGTAACTTAATGTTCACAAGGAATAAGATCACATGAACCTGTGTAACTTAATGTTCACAAGGAATAAGATCACATGAACCTGTGTAACTTAATGTTCACAAGATCAATAAGATCACATCACAAATAAGATGTAACTTAATGTTCACAAGGAATAAGATCACATGAACCTGTGTAACTTAATGTTCACAAGGAATAAGATCACATGAACCTGTGTAACTTAATGTTCACAAGGGATAAGATCACATGAACCTGTGTAACTTAATGTTCACAAGGAATAAGATCACATGAACCTGTGTAACTTAATGTTCACAAGGATAAGATCACATGAACCTGTGTAACTTAATGTTCACAAGGAATAAGATCACATGAACCTGTGTAACTTAATGTTCACAAGGGATAAGATCACATGAACCTGTGTAACTTAATGTTCACGAGGAATACGATCACATGAACATGTGTAACTTAATGTTCACAAGGAATAAGATCACATGAACCTGTGTAACTTAATGTTCACAAGGAATAAGATCACATGAACCTGTGTAACTTAATGTTCACAAGGAATAAGATCACATGAACCTGTGTAACTTAATGTTCACAAGGAATAAGATCACATGAACCTGTGTAACTTAATGTTCACAAGGGATAAGATCACATGAACCTGTGTAACTTAATGTTCACAAGGAATAAGATCACATGAACCTGTGTAACTTAATGTTCACAAGGAATAAGATCACATGAACCTGTGTAACTTAATGTTCACAAGGAATAAGATCACATGAACCTGTGTAACTTAATGTTCACAAGGGATAAGATCACATGAACCTGTGTAACTTAATGTTCACAAGGAATAAGATCACATGAACCTGTGTAACTTAATGTTCACAAGGGATAAGATCACATGAACCTGTGTAACTTAATGTTCACAAGGAATAAGATCACATGAACCTGTGTAACTTAATGTTCACAAGGAATAAGATCACATGAACCTGTGTAACTTAATGTTCACAAGGAATAAGATCACATGAACCTGTGTAACTTAATGTTCACAAGGAATAAGATCACATGAACCTGTGTAACTTAATGTTCACAAGGGATAAGATCACATGAACCTGTGTAACTTAATGTTCACAAGGAATAAGATCACATGAACCTGTGTAACTTAATGTTCACAAGGAATAAGATCACATGAACATGTGTAACTTAATATTCACAAGGGATAAGATCAAATGAACCTGTGTAACTTAATGTTCACAAGGAATAAGATCACATGAACCTGTGTAACTTAATGTTCACAAGGGATAAGATCACATGAACCTGTGTAACTTAATGTTCACAAGGAATAAGATCACATGAACAAGTGTAACTTAATATTCACAAGGGATAAGATCAAATAAACCTGTGTAACTTAATGTTCACAAGGAATAAGATCACATGAACCTGTGTAACTTAATGTTCACAAGGAATAAGATCACATGAACATGTGTAACTTAATGTTCACAAGGAATAAGATCACATGAACCTGTGTAACTTAATGTTCACAAGGAATAAGATCACATGAACCTGTGTAACTTAATGTTCACGAGGAATAAGATCACATGAACCTGTGTAACTTAATGTTCACAAGGAATAAGATCACATGAACCTGTGTAACTTAATGTTCACAAGGAATAAGATCACATGAACCTGTGTAACTTAATGTTCACAAGGAATAAGATCACATGAACCTGTGTAACTTAATGTTCACAAGGAATAAGATCACATGAACCTGTGTAACTTAATGTTCACAAGGAATAAGATCACATGAACCTGTGTAACTTAATGTTCACAAGGGATAAGATCACATGAACCTGTGTAACTTAATGTTCACAAGGAATAAGATCACATGAACCTGTGTAACTTAATGTTCACAAGGAATAAGATCACATGAACCTGTGTAACTTAATGTTCACAAGGGATAAGATCACATGAACCTGTGTAACTTAATGTTCACAAGGAATAAGATCACATGAACCTGTGTAACTTAATGTTCACAAGGAATAAGATCACATGAACCTGTGTAACTTAATGTTCACAAGGAATAAGATCACATGAACCTGTGTAACTTAATGTTCACAAGGAATAAGATCACATGAACCTGTGTAACTTAATGTTCACATAAGGAATAAGATCACATAAGATCACCTGTGTAACTTAATGTTCACAAGGAATAAGATCACATGAACCTGTGTAACTTAATATTCACAAGGGATAAGATCACATGAACCTGTGTAACTTAATGTTCACAAGGAATAAGATCACATGAACCTGTGTAACTTAATGTTCACAAGGAATAAGATCACATGAACCTGTGTAACTTAATGTTCACAAATAAGATCACATGAACCTGTGTAACTTAATGTTCACAAGGAATAAGATCACATGAACCTGTGTAACTTAATGTTCACAAGGAATAAGATCACATGAACCTGTGTAACTTAATGTTCACAAGGAATAAGATCACATGAACCTGTGTAACTTAATGTTCACAAGGAATAAGATCACATGAACCTGTGTAACTTAATGTTCACAAGGAATAAGATCACATGAACCTGTGTAACTTAATGTTCACAAGGAATAAGATCACATGAACCTGTGTAACTTAATGTTCACAAGGAATAAGATCACATGAACCTGTGTAACTTAATGTTCACAAGGAATAAGATCACATGAACCTGTGTAACTTAATGTTCACAAGGAATAAGATCACATGAACCTGTGTAACTTAATGTTCACAAGGAATAAGATCACATGAACCTGTGTAACTTAATGTTCACAAGGGATAAGATCACATGAACCTGTGTAACTTAATGTTCACAAGGAATAAGATCACATGAACCTGTGTAACTTAATGTTCACAAGGGATAAGATCACATGAACCTGTGTAACTTAATGTTCACAAGGAATAAGATCACATGAACCTGTGTAACTTAATGTTCACAAGGAATAAGATCACATGAACCTGTGTAACTTAATGTTCACAAGGAATAAGATCACATGAACCTGTGTAACTTAATGTTCACAAGGAATAAGATCACATGAACCTGTGTAACTTAATGTTCACAAGGAATAAGATCACATGAACCTGTGTAACTTAATGTTCACAAGGAATAAGATCACATGAACCTGTGTAACTTAATGTTCACAAGGAATAAGATCACATGAACCTGTGTAACTTAATGTTCACAAGGAATAAGATCACATGAACCTGTGTAACTTAATGTTCACAAGGGATAAGATCACATGAACCTGTGTAACTTAATGTTCACAAGGAATACGATCACATGAACATGTGTAACTTAATGTTTACAAGGAATAAGATCACATGAACCTGTGTAACTTAATGTTCACAAGGAATAAGATCACATGAACCTGTGTAACTTAATGTTCACAAGGGATAAGATCACATGAACCTGTGTAACTTAATGTTCACAAGGAATAAGATCACATGAACCTGTGTAACTTAATGTTCACAAGGGATAAGATCACATGAACCTGTGTAACTTAATGTTCACAAGGAATAAGATCACATGAACCTGTGTAACTTAATGTTCACAAGGGATAAGATCACATGAACCTGTGTAACTTAATGTTCACAAGGAATAAGATCACATGAACCTGTGTAACTTAATGTTCACAAGGGATAAGATCACATGAACCTGTGTAACTTAATGTTCACAAGGAATAAGATCACATGAACAAGTGTAACTTAATATTCACAAGGGATAAGATCACATGAACCTGTGTAACTTAATGTTCACAAGGAATAAGATCACATGAACCTGTGTAACTTAATGTTCACAAGGAATAAGATCACATGAACCTGTGTAACTTAATGTTCACAAGGAATAAGATCACATGAACCTGTGTAACTTAATGTTCACAAGGAATAAGATCACATGAACCTGTGTAACTTAATGTTCACAAGGAATAAGATCACATGAACCTGTGTAACTTAATGTTCACAAGGAATAAGATCACATGAACCTGTGTAACTTAATGTTCACAAGGGATAAGATCACATGAACCTGTGTAACTTAATGTTCACAAGGAATAAGATCACATGAACCTGTGTAACTTAATGTTCACAAGGGATAAGATCACATGAACCTGTGTAACTTAATGTTCACAAGGAATAAGATCACATGAACCTGTGTAACTTAATGTTCACAAGGGATAAGATCACATGAACCTGTGTAACTTAATGTTCACAAGGAATAAGATCACATGAACCTGTGTAACTTAATGTTCACAAGGGATAAGATCACATGAACCTGTGTAACTTAATGTTCACAAGGAATAAGATCACATGAACCTGTGTAACTTAATGTTCACAAGGAATAAGATCACATGAACCTGTGTAACTTAATGTTCACAAGGAATAAGATCACATGAACCTGTGTAACTTAATGTTCACAAGGAATAAGATCACATGAACCTGTGTAACTTAATGTTCACAAGGAATAAGATCACATGAACCTGTGTAACTTAATGTTCACAAGGAATAAGATCACATGAACCTGTGTAACTTAATGTTCACAAGGGATAAGATCACATGAACATGTGTAACTTAATGTTCACAAGGAATAAGATGAACCTGTGTAACTTAATGTTCACAAGGAATAAGATCACATGAACCTGTGTAACTTAATGTTCACAAGGGATAAGATCACATGAACCTGTGTAACTTAATGTTCACAAGGGAATAAGATCACATGAACCTGTGTAACTTAATGTTCACAAGGAATAAGATCACATGAACCTGTGTAACTTAATGTTCACAAGGGATAAGATCACATGAACCTGTGTAACTTAATGTTCACAAGGAATAAGATCACATGAACCTGTGTAACTTAATGTTCACAAGGGAATAAGATCACATGAACCTGTGTAACTTAATGTTCACAAGGGATAAGATCACATGAACCTGTGTAACTTAATGTTCACAAGGAATAAGATCACATGAACCTGTGTAACTTAATGTTCACAAGGGATAAGATCACATGAACCTGTGTAACTTAATG